>NW_022261978.1:4246106-4251623 GCF_002021735.2 Oncorhynchus kisutch | reverse complement strand
TGTGTGTCGTCTCGGTGTGTGTGTGTGTGTCGTCTCGGTGTGTGTGTGTGTGTGTGTGTGTCTGTGTGTGTGTGTTTCGTTGTGTGTGTCGTCTGTGTGTGTGGTGTCGTCTCTGTGTGTGTGTGTGGTGTCTCTTCTGTGTGTGTGTGTGTTTCTCTCGGTGTGTGTGTGTGTGTGTGTGTGTGTGTCGTCTCGGTGTGTCTGTGTGTGTGTCGTCTCGGTGTGTCTGTGTGTGGTGTCGTCTCGGTGTGTCTGTGTGTGTGTCGTCTCGGTGTGTCTGTGTGTGTGTCGTCTCGGTGTGTCTGTGTGTGTGTGTCGTCTCGGTGTGTCTGTGTGTGTGTGTCGTCTCGGTGTGTCGTGTGTGTTGTCGTCTCGGTGTGTCTGTGTGTGTGTCGTCTCGGTGTGTCTGTGTGTGTGTCGTCTCGGTGTGTGTGTGTGTGTGTGTGTGTGTGTGTGTGTCGTCTCGGTGTGTGTGTGTGTGTGTGTCGTCTCGGTGTGTGTGTGTGTGTGTCGTCTCGGTGTGTGGGTGTGTGTGTCGTCTCGGTGTGTGGGTGTGTGTGTCGTCTCGGTGTGTGTGTGTGTGTGTGTGTGTGTGGTGTGTGATGTGTGGTTGTGTCGTCTCTGTGTGTGTGTGTGTGTCGTCTTGGTGTGTCTGTGTGTGTCCAGATGGCTCTACAGGTGCTGGATGCGGTGGTGTGTTATAACTGCCTCCCCTCTGACTCCCTCACCGTCTTCATCATCACTCTCTGTCGCACCGTCAACGTCAAGGAGTTCTGTGAGTCCTGCTGGAAGGTGAGCAGGGAGTGTTGGAGGGAGTGTTGGAGTGTTGAGGAGGGAGTGTTGAGGAGGGAGTGTTGAGGAGGGAGTGTTTGTTGGGGTAGGTTGAGTGTGTTGAGGAGTGGTGGGGAGGGAGTAGGTGAGTGTGTGAGGGAGTGTAGGGAGGGAGTGTAGGTGAGGGAGTGTAGGTGAGGAGTGTAGGTGAGGGAGTGTAGGTGAGGGAGTGTAGGTGAGGAGTGTAGGTGAGGGAGTGTTTGGGGGGGAGGGAGTGTTGGTGAGGAGTAGGTGAGTGTGAGGGAGTGTTGGCGAGGGAGTAGGTGAGTGTGAGGGAGTGTTGGCGAGGGAGTGTTGGCGAGGGAGTGTTGGCAAGTGTGTGAGGGAGTGTTGTAGAGTGTGTGTCTGATCTACTTGTCATGTTAATTAATCTGACTAACAATAATAATAATAGTAATGATTAATATTCTAACATCTAACTGTTTGTGTATAATCTGTTGATCATTTCTATCTGGCAGATGATAATACTGCTCCTCCTCTCATCTCCCCTCTCCTCCCCTATCATCTCCCCTCTCCTCCTCTCCCCTCTCCTCTCCTCCTCTCTCCTTCTCTCCTCTCCCTCCTCTCTCCCCTCTCCTCTCCTCCTCTCTCTTCTCCTCCCCTCTCCTCCTCTCCCCTCCCCCTCTCCTCCATCTCTCCAGTTGATGAGGAAGGTGTTGGGGACTCATCTGGGCCATAGTGCCATATACACCATGTGCCGTATCATGGAGGAGAGGTAACAACCCTGTGTGTGCCTGCGTGTGTCTAACCTCTCCTCTCTGTGTGTCTAACCTGTCCTCTCTGTGTGTGTGTGCCTGCGTGTGTGTGTGTGCCTGCGTGTGTGTGTGTGCTGCGTGTGTGTGTGTGCCTGCGTGTGTGTGTGTGCCTGCGTGTGTGTGTGTGCCTGCGTGTGTGTGTGTGCCTGCGTGTGTGTGTGCCTGCGTGTGTCTAACCTCTGTGTCTAACCTGTCCTCTCTGTGTGTCTAACCTGTCCTCTCTGTGTGTCTAACCTGTCCTCTCTGTGTGTCTAACCTGTCCTCTCTGTGTGTCTAACCAGTCCTCTCTCTGTGTGTCTAACCAGTCCTCTCTGTGTGTGTGTCTAACCAGTCCTCTCTCTGTGTGTCTAACCAGTCCTCTCTGTGTGTGTGTGTGTGTGTCTAACCTGTCCTCTCTCTGTGTGTGTGTGTGTCTAACCTGTCCTCTCTCTCTCTGTCAGGGCGTATATGGAGGATTCTCCATTGCTGAGAGGAGCAGTGTTCTTTGTAGGGATGGCTCTATGGGGGCGCACCGTCTCCAGCCTTAAAGAACACCCCTACCCTGGTCCTCCCATCATTCTATAAGGTAGGATCCAGAGAGAGGGGGGGGGGGGGGGGGGGGGGGGGAGATTCAGCATTTTAAAGGTGCATTAGAGGAGTTTTTACTTTGACCTCTGACCAACCCCTGACCTTTAACCCCCAGGCGATGTGGTGTGCCAACGAGATGGTTCATATGAGATCGTTCTGTCCATCACCAGACTGATAAAGAAGTATGGCAAGGAACTCCAGGTGGTCACATGGGACATACTGCTGGGGATCATAGAGAGGTTACTACAGCAGATTCAGGTACACACAGACACACACAGACACACACAGACAAGATACAGACACAGACACACACAGACAAAGATACACACACACACACACACACACAGCAGACAAAGACACACACCACAGAGACCCAGAGACAAAGACACACCACACACACAGACCAAGATACACACACACACACACACACACACACACACACACCACACCACACACACACACACACACAGAGACACATACAGACAGACCGAGAAAATGAATGTAGTTCTCTCTCTCTAGTCTATAGGCAGTGCAGAGCTGAAGTCCATAGTGTTTGAGTTCTCTCTCCAGTCTATAGGCAGTGCAGAGCTGAAGTCCATAGTGTTTGAGTTCTCTCTCCAGTCTATAGGCAGTGCAGAGCTGAAGTCCATAGTGTTGAGTTCTCTCTCCAGTCTATAGGCAGTGCAGAGCTGAAGTCCATAGTGTTTGAGTTCTCTCTCCAGTCTATAGGCAGTGCAGAGCTGAAGTCCATAGTGTTTGAGTTCTCTCTCCAGTCTATAGGCAGTGCAGAGCTGAAGTCCATAGTGTTTGAGTTCTCTCTCCAGTCTATAGGCAGTGCAGAGCTGAAGTCCATAGTGTTTGAGTTGCTGACTACAGTGGAGGAGCTCTATGAGCAGAATGGCTTCCATGGATCATCTGACAAGTTCTTCAGTCTGGTGGAGAAGTGTGCTGACAAAAGACCTGTGAGTCACTCTTCCTCTTCCCCCTCTTCTCCTTTCCTCCTCTTCCTCAGCTTCTCCTTTCCCTCCCCTTCTGCTTCCCCTCCCTCTTCCTCTTTCCTCCACTTCCCCCTCTTCTCCTTTCCTCCTCTCATCGGCCCTCCTCTTCCCCCTCTTCTCTCCTTTCCTCCTCTTCCTGCTCTCATTGGCCCTCCTCTTCCCCCCTCGTCTCCTTTCCTCCTCTTTAGGCCATCCACTTCCCCCTCTCATCGGCCCTCCACTTCCCCCCCTCTCATCGGCCCTCCACTTCCCCCCCTCTCATCGGCCCTCCACTTCCCCCTCGTCTCCTTTCCTCCTCTTCCTCCTCTTATAGGCCCTCCACTTCCCCCTCTCATCGGTCGGCCCTCCCTTCCCCCTCGTCTCCTTTCCTCCTCTTCCTCCTCTTATAGGCCCTCCACTTCCCCCTCTCATCGACCCTCCACTTCCCCTCTCATCGGCCCTCCACTTCCTCCTCTTCTCCCTCTTCTCCTTTCCTCCTCTTTTCTACTTCCCCTCTTCTCCTTTCCTCCTCTCATCGGCCCTCCACTTCTCCTCCTCTTCTCTCCCTCTTCTCCACTTCCCCTCTTCCCTTTCCTCTTCTTCTCCTTTCCTCCTCTTCTTCCTCCTCTTCCCCCCTCTCTCCTTTCCCCCTCTTCTCCTTCCCCCTCTTCTCATTTCCTTCCTCCTCTTCTCCACTTCCTCTTCTCCTTTCCTCCTCTTCTCCTCCTCTTCCTCCTCTTCCTCCTCTCTTCCCCTTCCTCTTCTCCTCTTCTCCTTTCCCCCTCTTCATCCTTTCCCCCTCGTCTCCTTCCCCGTCTTCTCCTTTCCTCCTCTCTCCCTTTCCTCCTCTTCTCTCCTTTCCTCCTCATCAGCCCTCCACTTCCTCCTCTTCTCCTTTCCTCCTCATCATCACAGCCTCCACTTCCTCCTCTTCTCCTTTCCTCCTCATCAGCCCTCCACTTCCCCTCTTCTCCTTTCCTCCTCTCATCGGCCCTCCACTTCCCCCCTATTCTCCTTTCCTCTCCTCTCCCCCTCTTCTCCTTTCCCCTCCTCTTCTCCTTTTCTCCTCTAATAGACCCTCCACTTCCCCCTCTTCTCCTTTCCTCCTCTTCTCCTTTCCTCCTCTTCTCCTTTCCTCCTCTTCTCCCTTTCCTCTCCATCAGCCCTCCCTTCCTCCCTCTTCCTCCTTCCTCCTCTCATCAGCCCCTCCACTTCCCCCTCTTCTCCCTTTCCTCCTCCTCTCATCAGCCCTCCACTTCCCCCTCTTCTCCTTTCCTCCTCTCATCAGCCCTCCACTTCCCCCTCTTCTCCTTTCCTCCTCTTCTCCTTTCCTTTCCTCCTCTTCTCCTTTCCTCCTCTCATCAGCCCTCCACTTCTCCCTCTTCTCCTTTCCTCCTCTCATCAGCCCTCCACTTCTTCTCTCCTCTCTCCTTTCCTCCTCTCATCAGCCCTCCACTTCCTCCTCTTCTCCTTCCTCCTCTTCTCCTTCTCCTCCTCCTCCTCTCATCGGCCCTCCACTTCCCCCTCTTCTCCTCTTCTCCTTTCTCCTCTTCTCCTTTTCCTCTTCTCTTTCCTCCTCTTCCTCCCTCTCATCGCCCCCACTTCCTCCTCTTCTCCTTTCCTTCTCCTTTCCTCATCTTCTCCTTTCCTCCTCTAATAGGCCCTCCACTTCTCCATCTTCTCCTTTCCTCCTCTAATAGGCCCTCCACTTCTCCATCTTCTCCTTTCCTCCTCTAATAGGCCCTCCACTTCTCCTTTCCTCCTCTCATAGTCCCTCCACTTCTCCTTTCCTCCTCTAATAGGCCCTCCACTTCTCCTTTCCTCTCTCTCATCATCCTCAGATCAGCCCTCCACTTTTTCCCCTGTGTCTGACAGTCTGTGTGATGTCTGTTATTTGCCTTCACTTTGTCTTCCATTGTTCTTGTAAGGAGTTGTTGTTGTGATGTCATCAGGATGCGTCGGTGCTGACTCTGATATCGTACCGGGCCCCGTCCATCCCGCCAGCTAAAGACGGGTGGATCCAGAGCCTACAACCGCCTTATGGAGAAGTTCTTCAGGTAACTGTATAGTGCTGTGTGGTCGCCACGGATACCAAACCAGGCAGTCGCCATGGAAACAAAAACCAAACTAAAAGTTGTTATAGGTGCCCGTTGAGTGATTGTCATTCCCGTCTTATGTTGAACATTATTCAGGGAAAGAAAGTGTGTTAAACTGCTTCTCTGGGTCTCTCTCTCTGGGTCTCTCTCTGGGTCTCTCTCTCTCTCTCTGGGTCTCTCTCTGGGTCTCTCTCTCTCTCTGGGTCTCTCTCTGGGTCTCTCTCTGGGTCTCTCTCTGGGTCTCTCTCTGGGTCTCTCTCTGGGTCTCTCTCTGGGTCTCTCTCTCTCTCT
>NW_022261978.1:4240039-4246006 GCF_002021735.2 Oncorhynchus kisutch | reverse complement strand
TCTCTCTCTCTCTCTCTCTCTGGGTCTCTCTCTCTCTCTGGGTCTCTCTCTGGGTCTCTCTCTCTCTCTCTCTCTTGGGTCTCTCTCTCTCTCTCTGGGTCTCTCTCTGGGTCTCTCTCTCTCTCTCTCTCTGGGTCTCTCTCTCTCTCTCTCTCTCTCTCTCTCTCTCTCTCTCTGGGTCTCTCTCTCTCTCTCTCTCTGGGTCTCTCTCTCTCTCTCTCTCTCTCTCTCTCTCTCTCTCTGGGTCTCTCTCTCTCTCTCTCTCTGGGTCTCTCTCTCTCTCTCTTTCTTTCCCCCCTAGGAATGAGAGTCGAGGTGTGATCAGGATCAAAGTGCTTCACATCCTCTCCTTTGTCCTCAGCACCAACCGCCAGCTCTACGAGGTACACACCCACTCACTCACCATCAAACTATTCTCCTTCACTCCCTCTCCCGTTCTCTCCAATCTCTCCCTGTGTGTTCATTCTGTCTTCTCCTTCCCAGGAGGAGCTGATCGAGGTGGTGGTGGTTCCTCAGCTCAGTGGGATAGCAGAGGACAGAGACCTGGCTGTGAGGAGGAACAGGCTACCCAGCTACTGGTGGACCTGGCTGAGAGCTGTAGTACACACCACTTCACCAGCCTCCTGGACATCATTCAGAGGGTAGGAGACACACACACCACTTCACCAGCCTCCTGGAGGGTAGGAGACACACACACCACTTCACCAAGCCTCCTGGAGGGTAGGATACACACACACACCACTTCACAAGCCTCCTGGAGGGTAGGAGACACACACACACCACTTCACAAGCCTCCTGGAGATTAGGAGACACACACACCACTTCATCAGCCTCCTGGAGGGTAGGAGACACACACCACTTCATCAGCCTCCTGGAGGGTAGGAGACACACACACACCACTTCATCAGCCTCCTGGAGGGTAGGAGAGACACACACACCACTTCATCAGCCTCCTGGAGGGTAGGAGACACACACCACCACTTCACCAGCCTCCTGCAGGGTAGGAGAGACACACGCACACCACTTCACCAGCCTCCTGCAGGGTAGGAGAGACACACACACCACTTCACCAGCCTCCTGCAGGGTAGGAGAGGACACACACACACACCACTTCACCAGCCTCCTGCAGGGTAGGAGAGACACACACACACACCACTTCACCAGCCTCCTGCAGGGTAGGAGAGACACACACACACACCACTTCACCAGCCTCCTGCAGGGTAGGAGAGACACATACCACTTCACCAGCCTCCTGCAGGGTAGGAGAGACACACACACCACTTCACCAGCCTCCTGCAGGGTAGGTGAGACACACACACACACCATTTCACCAGCCTCCTGCAGGGTAGGAGAGACACACATACACACCACTTCACCAGCCTCCTGCAGGGTAGGAGAGACACACACCACTTCACCAGCCTCCTGCAGGGAGGAGAGACACACACCCACACACACCACTTCACCAGCCTCCTGCAGGGTAGGAGAGACACACACACACACACACCACTTCACCAGCCTCCTGCAGGGTAGGAGAGACCACACACAACCACTTCACCAGCCTCCTGCAGGGTAGGAGAGACACACACACCACTTCACAGCTCCTGCAGGGTAGGAGAGACACACACACACACAACTTCACCAGCCTCCTGCAGGGTAGGAGAGACACACACCACCACCATTTCACCAGCCTCCTGCAGGGTAGGAGAGACACACATACAACCATTTCACCAGCCTCCTGCAGGGTAGGAGAGACACACATACACCACTTCACCAGCCTCCTGCAGGGTAGGAGAGACACACATACACCACTTCACCAGCCTCCTGCAGGGTAGGAGAGCACACACACTTCACCAGCCTCCTGCAGGGTAGGAGAGACACAACACACACAACCACTTCACCAGCCTCCTGCAGGGTAGGAGAGACACACACACCACTTCACCAGCCTCGCTGCAGGGTAGGAGACACACACACCACTTCATCAGCCTCCTGGAGGGTAGGAGACACACACACACCACTTCACCAGCCTCCTGGAGGGTAGGAGACACCACACACACCACTTCACCAGCCTCCTGCAGGGTAGGAGACACACACACCACTTCACCAGCCTCCTGCAGGGTAGGAGACACACACACCACTTCACCAGCCTCCTGCAGGGTAGGAGACACACACACACTTCACCAGCCTCCTGCAGGGTAGGAGACACCACACACCACTTCACCAGCCTCCTGCAGGGTAGGAGACACACACACCCACTTCACCAGCCTCCTGGAGGGTAGGAGACACACACACCACTTCACCAGCCTCTGCAGGGTAGGAGACACACACACCACTTCACCAGCCTCCTGCAGGGTAGGAGACACACACACCACTTCACCAGCCTCCTGCAGGGTAGGAGAACACACACCACTTCACCAGCCTCCTGCAGGGTAGGAGACACACACACCACTTCACCAGCCTCCTGGAGGGTAGGAGACACACACACCACTTCACCAGCCTCCTGGAGGGTAGGAGACACACACCACTTCACCAGCCTCCTGGAGGGTAGGAGACACACACACCACTTCACCAGCCTCCTGCAGGGTAGGAGAGAGTGTTAAGATTGTGTGTGTAAAGTTAAAGGACCAATCAGCAGATGAAACGACAGCAAGTGGTTACCCTGTCTTTGTTTAAGTTGGAGGCTGAGGGACGGGAGCAGGAGGAATGTAACCGTTGGAGGCTGAGGGACGGAGCAGGAGGAATGTAACCGTTGGAGGCTGAGGGACGGAGCAGGAGGAATGTAACCGTTGGAGGCTGAGGGACGGAACAGGAGAAATGTAACCGTTGGAGGCTGAGGGATGGAGCAGGAGAAATGTAACGTTGGAGGCTGAGGGATGGAGCAGGAGAAATGTAACCGTTGGAGGCTGAGGGACGGAGCAGGAGAAATGTAACCGTTGGAGGCTGAGGGATGGAGCAGGAGAAATGTAACCGTTGGAGGCTGAGGGACGGAGCAGGAGAAATGTAACCGTTGGAGGCTGAGGGACGGAACAGGAGAAATGTAACCGTTGGAGGCTGAGGGATGGGGAGGAGAAATGTAACCGTTGGAGGCTGAGGGACGGAGCAGGAGAAATGTAACCGTTGGAGGCTGAGGGATAGAACAGGAGAAATGTAACCGTTGGAGGCTGAGGGACGGAACAGGAGAAATGTAACCGTTGGAGGCTGAGGGATAGAACAGGAGAAATGTAACCGTTGGAGGCTGAGGGACGGAGCAGGAGAAATGTAACCGTTGGAGGCTGAGGGACGGAACAGGAGAAATGTAACCGTTGGAGGCTGAGGGATGGGGAGGAGAAATGTAACCGTTGGAGGCTGAGGGACGGAGCAGGAGAAATGTAACCTCTCTCAGATTCATAGACAGAGCTGAGGATGCAAGGATCAACCATCCATAAAGACAAATAACTCAGAATATCAGAGCGAGCATGTGGAAGTTATATTCTTCAGATTCAACGGGTTCGTATCAATCATATGAGTCCTCGGAAGGATGTAGCAACTACAGATTGTCCCTTTTAAAAGGTGTTTACGGTGTTTGTTTGTGAGAGGTTGTTCTCTCTCTTGCTCGGATCCCTGCTTCTTCAACTGCATTGCTTGTTGTTTGGGGCTTTAGGTTTCTGTAGAATGGAGAAAGGGCGTCATAAATACGTCAAATCCAATGTTATTGGTCACGTACACATGTTTAGCAGATGTTATTGGTCACATATACATGGTTAGCAGATGTTATTGGTCACATACACATGGTTAGCAGATGTTATTGGTCACATACACATGGTTAGCAGATGTTAATGGTCACATACACATGGTTAGCAGATGTTATTGGTCACATACACATGGTTAGAGATGTTATTGGTCACATACACATGGTTAGCAGATGTTATTGGTCACATACACATGGTTAGCAGATGTTATTGGTCACATACACATGGTTAGCAGATGTTATTGGTCACGTACACATGGTTAGCAGATGTTATTGGTCACGTACACATGGTTAGCAGATGTTATTGGTCACGTACACATGGTTAGCAGATGTTATTGGTCACGTACACATGGTTAGCAGATGTTATTGGTCACGTACACATGGTTAGCAGATGTTATTGGTCACGTACACATGGTTAGCAGATGTTATTGGTCACGTACACATGGTTAGCAGATGTTATTGGTCACGTACACATGGTTAGCAGATGTTATTGGTCACGTACACATGGTTAGCAGATGTTATTGGTCACGTACACATGGTTAGCAGATGTTATTGGTCACGTACACATGGTTAGCAGATGTTATTGGTCACGTACACATGGTTAGCAGATGTTATTGGTCACGTACACATGGTTAGCAGATGTTATTGGTCACGCACACATGGTTAGCAGATGTTATTGGTCACGCACACATGGTTAGCAGATGTTATTGGTCACGCACACATGGTTAGCAGATGTTATTGGTCACGCACACATGGTTAGCAGATGTTATTGGTCACGCACACATGGTTAGCAGATGTTATTGGTCACGCACACATGGTTAGCAGATGTTATTGGTCACGCACACATGGTTAGCAGATGTTATTGGTCACGCACACATGGTTAGCAGATGTTATTGGTCACATACATGGTTAGCAGATGTTAATGAGAGTGTAGCGAAATGCTTGTGCTTCTAGTTCCGACCATGCAGTAATATCTACCAAGCAATCTAACCTAACAGTTTCACAACAACTGCCTTATACACACAAGTGTAAAGGAATGAATAAGAATATGTACATATAAATATATGAATGAGTGATGACCGAACGGCATAGGCAAGATGCAGTCGATGGTATAGAGTACAGTATATACATATGAGATGAGTAATGTAGGAAACATTATATTAAGTGGCATTGTTTAAAGTGGCTAGTGAAACATTTATTACATCCAAATTTTAACTATTGAAGTGGCTAGAGATTTGAGTCAGTGTGTTGGCAGCAGCCACTCGATGTTAGTGGTGGCTGTTTAACAGTCTGATGGCCTTGAGATAGAAGCTGTTTTTCAGTCTCTCGGTCCCAGCTTCGATGCACCTGTACTGACCTCGCCTTCTGGATGATAGCGGGGTGAACAGGCAGTGGCTCGGGTGGTTGTTGTCCTTGATGATCTTTATGGCCTTCCTGTGACATCGAGTGGTGTAGGTGTCCTGGAGGGCAGGTAGTTTAATTTTTTATTTTACCTTTATTTTACTAGGCAAGTCAGTTAAGAACAAATTCTTATTTTCAATAACGGCCTAGGAACAGTGGGTTAACTGCCTGTTCAAGGGCAGAACGACAGATTTTGTACCTTGTCAGCTCGGGGATTTGAACTTGCAACCTTTCGGTTACTAGTCCAATGCTCTAACCACTAGGCTACACTGTCGCCCCCGGTGATGCTTTGTGCAGACCTCACTACCCTCACTACCCTCTGGAGAGCCTTACGGTTGTGGGCGGAGCAGACCTCACTACCCTCTGGAGAGCCTTACGGTTGTGGGCGGAGCAGACCTCACTACCCTCTGGAGAGCCTTACGGTTGTGGGCGGAGCAGACCTCACTACCTTCTGGAGAGCCTTACGGGTGTGGGCGGAGCAGTTCCCGTACCAGGCGGTGATACAGCCCGACAGGATGCTCTCGATTGTGCATCTGTAAAAGTTTGAGTGTTTTCGTTGACAAGCCAAATTTCTTAAACCTCCTGAGGTTGCGCCCTCTTCACCACGCTGTATGTGTGGGTGGACCATTTCAGTTTGTCCCTGATTTGTACACCGAGGAACTTAAAACTTTCCACCTTCTCCACAGCCGTCCCGTCGATGTGGATGGGGGGCGTGCTCCCTCTGCTGTTTCCTGAAGTCCACGATCATCTCCTTTGTTTTGTTGTCGTTGAGTAAGAGATATTTTCCTGACACCACACTGCGAGGACCCTCACCTCCTCCCTGTAGGCAGTCTCGTCGTTGT
>NW_022261978.1:4180039-4237539 GCF_002021735.2 Oncorhynchus kisutch | reverse complement strand
TGTCTCGGTCGGTCTGTCTCTCTCTCTCGGTCTGTCTGTCTGTCTGTCTCGGTCGGTCTGTCTCTCTCTCTCGGTCTGTCTGTCTGTCTGTCTCGGTCTGTGTCTGTCTGTCTGTCTCTCTCTCGGTCTGTCTGTCTCTCTCTGTCTGTCTCTCTGTCTGTCTCTCTATGTCTCTCTCTATGTCTCTGTCTATGTCTCTCTCTCTTTCAGGTGTTTGACTTCCTCCTGATGATGAGAACGGACTCCCTCCATCGTCTGGGGTTCCTCAGTAAAGACGGGGTTCTGAGGTTCAGTCCTTACTGCCACTGTGACATGGGGTGGGTTCACCTTCACACTCTGTCCACTCTAAACTCAGATCTCCCCGGCAGACAGTCAGTTCACCTTCAAGACAATATTACAAGGACAGATGACTAGACAGATACCATAAAGTACCCATTGAATGTATAGTGGCAAATCCCAAACCAGTTGTTGATGCTCCTTACTAGTGTTTTATTTAACTAGACAAGTCAGCCGAGAACAAATTCATATTTACAATTACGGCCTACACCGGCCAAACCCGGACGACGTTGGGCCAATTGTGTGCCGCCCTGTGTGACTCCCAATCACGGCCGGTTGTGATCGAACCAGGGTCTGTAGTGCTGCGCCACTTGGGAGTCTGACCAGGGGATCTTTCTAACAATCAATACGAGAGGAATCCAACAATCTGAGTCCATTCATTTCCCTTCTTTTCAATAGTTTTTGTCGCAAACAGTAAGGTACGATACTGTTGAAAATTGATAGAGTCCAGGCACACTAGTTCCCACCCAATCAGGGGCACACTAGTTCCCAATGTGTAATGTCTACCACTGTCTGTCAATGTGTAATGTCTCTCTCTGTCTCTGTGTGTGTGTGTGTTTCCAGGGAGCCAGAGAAACGAGGGAGTGAGAAGAAGCCTGCAGGTTCAGTGTCTCCCCCTGCTGGCAGTCCTGCCCCCTCCTCCTCCACCACCACCACTACTCCCTCCTCCACCACCACTACTCCCTCCTCCAACATCCGTACAGCCTGCCTGCCCTACTCACCTGCCTTTAATGTGCTGCTACAGTGCCTGAAGATGGTACCTATACACACACACACACACACACACACACACACACACACACACACATACCTACCTACAGTGAAATGCTTACCGACAAGCCCTTAACCAACAATGCAGTTGAAAAAAAATGTATATGAAGAAATAAAAGTAACAAGTAGATAACGAGCAGCATAACAATAGCAAGACTATGTACCGGTACCCCTGTACAGAGTGGGCAGCGGCTCTGTCTCTCTGTCTCTCGCTCTCTCTCTGTCTCAAATCAAATCAAATTTATTTATATAGCCCTTCGTATATCAGCTGATATCTCAAAGTGCTGTACAGAAACCCAGCCTAAAACCCCAAACAGCAAGCAATGCAGGTGTAGAAGCACGGTGGCTAGGAAAAACTCCCTAGAAAGGCCAATACCTAGGAAGAAACCTAGAGAGGAACCAGGCTATGTGGGGTGGCCAGTCTTCTTCTGGCTGTGCCGGGTGGAGATTATAACAGAACATGGCCAAGATGTTCAAATGTTCATAATGACCAGCATGGTCGAATAATAATAAGGCAGAACAGTTGAAACTGGAGCAGCAGCACGGCCAGGTGGACTGGGGACAGCAAGGAGTCATCATGTCAGGTAGTCCTGGGGCATGGTCCTAGGGCTCAGGTCAGTTGAAACTGGAACAGCAGCATGGCCAGGTGGACTGGGGACAGCAAGGAGTCATCATGTCAGGTAGTCCTGGGGCTCCCTCCCTAACTCTGTTGTTTCCTCTCTCTGTCTCTCTCTCTCTCTCTCTCCCTAACTGTGTTGTTCTCTCTGTCTCCCTCCCTAAATCTCTGTTGTTTCCACTCTCTCTCTCTCTCTCTCTCTCGCTCTCTCTCTCTCTCTGTGTTCCAGGAGACCGACTGGAAGGTGTTGAAGCTGGTACTAGACAAGATGCCCTGGACCCTGCAGTATAAAGTCCTGCTGCTGTCCTCTCCCTGCAGCATAGACCAGCTCTGTTCTACACTCTGTTCTATGGTACACACTGTTACAGGTCTTGGTTTTTACATTGATGTTTTTGAGGTTGGATGATAGGCTTATTGGTGCCACCTCCTTAAGTCAGTAGGGGTTTCACCTGTGTTGGTTTCTGTCTCGTTAGAGGGATGGGGTTTCACCTGTGTTGGTTGCCTTCTCGTTAGAGGGAAGGGCTTTCACCTGTGTTGTGTTAGTGGTGTTAGTTCCCCCTCCTGTTCTGTGTTCCTTGTCGGTGTTAGTTCCCCCTCCTGTTTCAGAGACATGATTTGGGTTTTCTTGCTGGGTAATGTAACAACACACAGATTGTCACTTTGATCTCTCTGGTCCCTCACTGACACTCTGTCTCTCTCTGTCTGTCTCTCTCTCTGCCTGTCTCTCTGCCTGTCTCTCTGCCTGTCTCTCTGTCTGTCTAGGTGACAGACCGTCTTATCTCAGAGCGTCTGAAGAAGACTCCAGATGGTTTCAGTCGTACTGATGTCCAGCTGGCTGTAGTACCTGTTCTCACTGCTATCACATCATACCACAACTATCTAGAACAGGCCAGACAGGTACACACACAAAAACACACACACACACACACACACACACTCTGAAATAGGCACCGAAAACATTGTTTTGATAAAGGCGAAGAGCTTCATTAGAAGCATTAGTCTTAGTTACATTTTGAAAAAGTCTGCTGAATTTAAATCACTAGATACTATGGCTGGTAAAAAGTGTCTGCTGAATTTAAATCACTAGATACTATGGCTGGAAAAAGGGTCTGCTGAATTTAAATCACTAGATACTATGGCTGGAAAAAGGGTCTGCTGAATTTAAATCACTAGATACTATGGCTGGTAAAAAGTGTCTGCTGAATTTAAATCACTAGATACTATGGCTGGTAAAAAGGGTCTGCTGAATTTAAATCACTAGATACTATGGCTGGTAAAAAGTGACCCCATGTTTGAGTGAGAGACCATTCCATTAATGGCATCTGCGACTGTAGGCCGAAGTAGAAAATAAAACATTTGGGCAAGTGACCATAATCCTCAGGTAAAAACAGCTTGTGCCTTTTGAGAGTTTCATCTCAATATCTGATCATAAATAACATCATCGTTGTTCTCTTCTGTCTTGCCATCTTCATCTCTCAGAGGGAGTTGGTTCAGTGTCTGGAAGCAGGGCTGATATACCGCTGTGCCAAGCAGTGTGTGGTTGCCCTGACAATGTGCACCGTGGAGATGCCTGACATCATGATTAAACTCCTCCCCGCCCTCATCGTCAAGCTGACGCACATCTCGGCAACCGTCGCCATGGCGTCGCCCATGCTGGAATTCCTGTCCAGTGAGAACACACCTTAGTTTACACGCCCTGATAGATGGAAGCCAATCAGAGAACAGGATCTGTTTATACAGGAAGTTAGATCAGCCAATTAATGTGTGAAGGATTCTTTGTATTTCACTTCCTAGTTCATGTTAGATGATGTTTACATACGGGAAACACACCTAATATACCTCACACAGTCATGTTATATACTTTACTGGGAAGATTACTTGTTCAGTTGTAGAGTTTAGTGACCCTATTACATCCCTTACCTGTTGATGATGGTGCCACATGGCAAGGATAGATTATGTCATGCTAACTGTGTGTGTGTGTGTGTGTGTGTGTGTGTGTGTGTGTGTGTGTGTGTGTGTGTGTGTGTGTGTGTGTGTGTGTGTGTTGTAGCTCTGGTGCGGCTGCCACATCTCTATGCTTACTTTGTAGCAGAGCAGTATGTCAGTGTGTTCGCCATCTCCCTGCCCTACACCAACCCCTCCAAGTGAGTACCCGATACACGTGTAACAAATGTGTACGCACACACACACACACACACACACACACGCTCTCACTCTCCCTCCTCTCTACCTCTATCCTTTTCTAACTCCTTCTCTCTGTTTCTCTCTCCTCTCTCTCCATCCCCTCTCTCTTCCCCCCACCCCCCCCTCTCTCTCTCTCTCTCCAGGTTTAACCAGTACATTGTGTCTCTCTAGGTTTAACCAGTACATTGTGTCTCTCTAGGTTTAACCAGTACATTGCCTCTCTAGTTTTAACCAGTACATTGTGTCTCTCCAGGTTTAACCAGTACATTGTGTCTCTCCAGGTTTAACCAGTACATTGTGTCTCTCCAGGTTTAACCAGTACATTGTGTCTCTCCAGGTTTAACCAGTACATTGTGTCTCTCCAGGTTTAACCAGTACATTGTGTCTCTCCAGGTTTAACCAGTACATTGTGTCTCTCCAGGTTTAACCAGTACATTGTGTCTCTCCAGGTTTAACCAGTACATTGTGTCTCTCCAGGTTTAACCTGTACATTGTGTCTCTCCAGGTTTAACCAGTACATTGTCTCTCTCCAGGTTTAACCAGTACATTGTGTCTCTCCAGGTTTAACCAGTACATTGTGTCGTTGGCTCACCATGTCATCTCCATGTGGTTTATCCGCTGCCGACTCACCTTCAGAAAGGACTTTGTGCAGTACATCACCAAGGTAGGTGGTCTCTGTGTTTACACGTGTGTCATAATCTACCTGTTTTCTGAGACATTTCCCTTGTAACCACTCCCTCCTCTTCCTCTCACTCTCCCTTCTCTCTTCCCCCCTCTCTCTCTTCCCCCCTCTCTCTCTCTCTCTCTCCCCACTCTCTCCTCTTTCTCTCTCTCTCTCCCCACTCTCTCCTCTTTCTCTCTCTCTCTCTCTCTCTCTCCTCTCTCTCTCCCCACTCTCTCCTCTTTCTCTCTCTCTCCTCTCTCTCTCCCCACTCTCTCCTCTTTCTCTCTCTCTCTCTCTCTCTCTCTCCCCACTCTCTCCTCTTTCTCTCTCTCTCTCTCTCTCTCTCTCCCCACTCTCTCCTCTTTCTCTCTCTCTCCCTTCTCTCTTCCCCCCTCTCTCTCTCCTCTTTCTCTCTTCCCCCCTCTCTCTCTCCTCTTTCTCTCTCTCTCTCTCTCTCTGCCCTCTCCTCTCTCTCTCTGACCTCTCCTCTCTCCTCTCTCTCTCTCCAGGGTCTGCGCTCTAATGCTCTGATGCCGTTCGATGACACCCAGGACACTCAGAGCAGCTTCCGTGCTCGCAGCACCAGCCTCAATGAGAGGCCCAAGAGGTACACACACACACACACACGGCCGGGTCACATGACTTCTCATTGAAGATCTTGTGACCACATGGCCGTACAGGAGGTTGGTGTTGTCAAGGTAACACAGGACTCAGCATGACTGTCGTTGTGGTGTGATGGTTGTTTTGGTTTCCCACAGGTTGCTATGGTGATAATTTCTGTTTGGTGGTTTGTTGTTGTTGGTTGTTGTTGTCAACTCACGCACATTATTACCACAAGATACACAACGAGGTGGAGAGAGAGGAGATGGGTCTTTTCTCTTTCTCACTCTGTCTCTCTGTCGTGTCATTGTACTCTCTCTATCTCTATCTCTATCTCTCTATCTCTATCTCTATCTCTCTCTCTCTATCTCTATCTCTATCTCTATCTATCAATCAAAGGGTTTTTCTCATCAGGGCAGCTGTTTGACTGCAATCTATTAAAGAGATGCTCAGAGAAATAATCCCCAAATAAAATCTTATAATAAAAGATAATAATTAAATCAGACACAAGTGACTTCCTGAACCCCGTCCCACCTAAATCCTACCCTCTACCCATAACCAGGCCACCCTAATGGTTCCTTTGGAGTGTCAATCAAAATCCCTAACTACCCAGCTTGGAATTCTGTCATAATCAAGTCCTGACCTGACTGACATCGTCTAGAATCTCTCTTTTTTAATTCTGTGAGCAAGCTGACTTATCCACCAAAGTTGACAATGGACTTGGGGCCCACCCCCCTCCACTCCCAATCGCTTCCCTTGCTTTTTCTTTGGTGACTTTGGGGAGAAGAGTAGATTCGCTCCCCTTCTTTCTCCTCCTGATTTCCCTCTCTTCTGTTGGCGCTCAAAGTGTCACTTCCTGATTTCTTTGTGCCCTCCATGGCGATGCCCATGCTACCATAGTAACGCACCATAGTAACGCACCATAGTAACAAGCACACTCCCATGTTAACTCTCAATAGTAACACATAACAACATTCTATTAATAGCCTGTACCGACCCCCCCTCCCTCCCAGACCCCCTAACCCTGTACTGACCCCCTCTGTCCCAGACTCCCTAACCCTGTACAGAACCCCTCCGCACCAGACCCCCTAACCCTGTACTGACCCCCTCCGTCCCAGACCCCCTAACCCTGTACTGACCCCCTCTGTCCCAGACTCTCTAACCCTGTCCTGACCCCCTCCCACCGTCCCAGACCCCTAACCCTGTCCTGACCCCCTCTGTCCCAGAACCCCTAACCCTGTCCTGATCCCTCCCACCGTCCCAGACCCCCTCCCACCGTACCAGACCCCCTAACCCTTGTCCTGACCCCCCCCCCCCACCGTCCCAGACCCCCTAACCCTGTCCTGACCCCCCCCCCCCACCGTCCCAGACCCCCTAACCCTGTCCTGCTCCTATGTATACTTACTCTATCTACTGTACCTCTGTAGGAGTTGGAGAGATGCATGTCAGGTGTAAAAACGCATCTCAGACAGCTGTATAATATTAACCTGATCGTTGTACCAGGGGCTCTTTTCAACTTTTCTATAGTAATGAAGGTTTGAAATGAAACAAGCAGTGAGGGCCTCATTAGAGTATTCTCACATTAAACGTGGTTTCTCCTGTAACTTGTCCTCTCTAGTGGTTACAGAATCCAACTACGTCTTAGACTTAGATGGACAATGTGTCGTAGTATATGAGACCTCTGTTTGTAGTTAGACAGTAGATCACGTGTTCGTGATTTATTGGTTCTTGTGGTTTTAGATCAGCCGTGCTCTCCTCCCGACACCTGCTTCATCCAACACATTCCTCTCAGTTGGTTCTGTCATTTGTTGTTGATTTTTGTTTTTAACCTTTAACCTCTTCCTTCCCCCTTGTTGTGTTCATTGGTTTATATTAACCCTCCTCAGGCCGCGCCGATCTCTTCAGTTGGTTGTTTCAGTTGTGTTGATTTGAACCCCTCCTGCTCGGAGTCCATCCTCCTATAACAGATCTCTGTGTCCCAAATGGCAACCTATTCCCTTTACAATTACAGTGCACTACTTTAGACCCATAGGGTGGTGCACTGTAGAGGGAATAGGTTGCCATTTTGGGATGCTTCCGGAGTCATGGCAACGTCGGCTTCTCCTCTTGCTGCTCAATGTGATGACGCCTCATTTTCTTTCAGGAGTAGTTTGTGTTTGTTGTGGAAAAGCTGATGCTGTTTTTCTCCCTGTTGCTCTATGTTGTTCCTTCCTTTCTGATATTTCTGTTCCTATTTGTTCATAGTGTTTTACTGCTGTAAATTTTTCTCAACTTGTTTTTGTTTGTTTGTTTTTGTTTACTCTTCGGTTGATTTGACCCCCCCCATCCCCTCCTCTGACTGGGTGCTGCGTTGTGGGTGGGGTCGGTGACACCCTGGATCCCTCCATTGCTATTGGCACACTCTCTTTTGCTCATCCCCCTGACCTTCGCCCTCTGACCCTTTGACCTTCATGCCCCACCCCTTTGCCCGTGTCTCCGTCGGTCACCTGGTGGTCGTTCGGGGCCGTTTCTGACGTGACGGGCGACATATCCTGATTTCCGTTTCCTGTTGGCCGTTATCTCTCTCTCCCCCCTCACCTCCCTCGCCCACTCCTACTCTGTCCCTCTTTCCAACACACAATCCCACCCACCCCCTATCTCACACACACCAACCTGCCCCCTACCCCCCACACCTGCCACCCTCCACTCCTGCCACGTTGCCATGGTCCCAGCCTACGGGCAGCCAAAATGGCGAAGGCCCACCAGCAGCAGCAGGCGTCAATGGCAGCGGGCGTAGCGGCGAGTACCGGCTCTCCCGTTAAAGAGCTGAGAGATCTGTCGGCCTTCCGCTCCCGAAGCATCAGCGTCTCCGAGCACGCGGTGCGCAGGTAGAGAGCACTCTGGGTAACCAGGAAATAAAACCCAGAAAATAACTTTTCTTGCTTCCGTTGGGGGGGGGGGGGGCGTCGTCATAAGGACCGGTGGGCGGTTGCCAGGGAAACCTGGGTTGGGTGGCGGTGGCATGCTGGAGGAGGATGTGTTGAGTGGTTCTGCAATCGGCATCTTTTTTTCTTTTTTTTTTCGACATTTGAGTGATTTTGTTGCATGCAGTTTGTGCTTTGGAAAACATCTAGATTTCTGTCAATGTTTTCCTGTTAACCCCGTTTTGGCTTCTTTAACTTCTCTGATGCTTTGGTTTGGTATGAATAGTTATTTTTGTTTTCGGTTGTGGTGTTTGCTGGGTTTTGCTGTGCTGACTGGATTTAATTTAGACTGACTGACTGAATGGCTGGAGAAAAACATGGACCTACTCCAAGCAGTGTACTGAGACGACAAGACTGACAGCCACTGCTACCAATGATTGGCTTTTCCTCTTCCCTGTGGGAAGGGACTGTTGCCTTCTGGGCCAATGAGAAGCCAGTCTTACACACATGCTTTGCATGCTGCCTGTGTAGTTTTCTGTTGCATTGCGTTTGTTTGACCCACAGATGCTCAGTGTTCAGCTACTTCCGCTGATTTACAACCATCTGTCTGTTTGTGGGATGTTGGGATTCGTTGATTATCTGAGTTACAAAATTAGGTAACTTTCCCACAATTCCCAGGTTTTCAAGAAATCCCGGTTGGAAAATTCCTGGATTTCCCGATCATTCCTTCCAGATTGGGATTGGGATGTCTGGGAATTTTGGGGAAAGTTACCAGAATTATGCTACCCCTCATCTATGACAGAGTGACTGACTGAGTTGGGGGTTTTGTGGTGTCTGTCTCCAACTGACTCAATGACTCCTGCCATGCACCAATCACTACACATACTTACCTGTGAGAGCGACTGACTGTGAGAGCGGCTGACTGTGAGAGCGGCTGGCTGACTGTGAGAGCGGCTGGCTGACTGTGAGAGCGGCTGGCTGACTGTGAGAGCGGCTGGCTGACTGTGAGAGCGGCTGGCTGACTGTGAGAGCGGCTGGCTGACTGTGAGAGCGGCTGGCTGACTGTGAGAGCGGCTGGCTGACTGTGAGAGCGGCTGGCTGACTGTGAGAGCGGCTGGCTGACTGTGAGAGCGGCTGCCTGACTGTGAGAGCGGCTGGCTGACTGTGAGAGCGGCTGGCTGACTGTGAGAGTGACTGTGAGAGCGACTGGCTGACTGTGAGAGCGACTGGCTGACTGTGAGAGCGACTGGCTGACTGTGAGAGCGACTGGCTGACTGTGAGAGCGACTGGCTGAGTGAAAAGTGAATCAGACATTGCAGTTGGTGGTTAGATCATGTTTCATCATTTCTCCCTCCATCTGTGTATCTCAAACCCATAGGAGTCCATAGGTTGTTATTGAGCAGTCTGTCAGATGGGGAATTAGTTCAGCTGACACTCAACTAGTCAGCTCTCAAATACTAGCCAGTCTGTTTGTTATCACGGTGACTCATCGTCATGCCAAACTATTTGTCTTGACAATGACCTCCTATGGAGTTGGCAAGAGCACAAACTGATCTGGGACCAGGCTACTGAAGTACTAGTTCTAATCCAAATTGTCCCAAGGAGAGGGAAGAACTGATCTGGGACCAGGCTACTGAAGTACCAGGAGACAGAGGAAGAAGTGTTTAGTTTACCAGGCCCTGTTACAATCTGTATAACTGTCAGTCCCCCTCCTGACCAGCAGGGTGCAGGAGACGATCACTAGACAGCCTGAGGAGCTTCCCCTTTACACACTGATCCAAGACCAGTTTTGTGTTTCCCCTCTAATGGTTAGGGATAGGATTGGGGCCAGTTGAGCTGATCCTAGATCTGTGCCTATAAGAAAGTACAGTATTTGGGATTCCTCGAACAGAAGGTCTAACAGACTCGCCTCAGTGTGTGACTATGGCAACGCCTCAGTGTGTGACTATGGCAACGCCTCAGTGTGTGACTATGGCAACGCCTCAGTGTGTGACTATGGCAACGCCTCAGTGTGTGACTATGGCAACGCCTCAGAGTGTGACTATGGCAAGCCTCAGTGTGTGACTATGGCAACGTCTCACACTGCACGCTGTTCCCTTCATAGTGCACCACCTTTGACCAGAGCCCTATGGGGTTGCCTATGGGCCCTGGTCTAAAGTAGTGCACTGCATAGGGAATAGGGTGCCATTTGGAACGCGACAACCGACTTGGTGCCTCAGCAGACACCTACTGGCTACAGGTGTTCTGCCTACCTACCACTGGTGGTCTGCTTTCACACACACACACACACACACACACACACACACACACACACACACACACACCTACTAGCTACAGCTGTTCTGCCTACCTACCACTGGTGGTCTGCTTTCTTACACACACACACACACACACACCTGCTAGCAACAGGGAGTCAACTCTTAACTGCCATTCAAGTCATCTTTAATTGAATCCCCTTCTCCATGTCCTTCAGTCCCTACCTCTTAACTCCAAAGCAACAGGCAGAGAGCTGTTGTTGAGAACATTCAGAGCAGCGTTCTATTAGCTCATAAAGGCCTTTGTCTCCAGCTGCTGTTGTTGAGAACATTCAGAGCAGCGTTCTATTAGCTCATAAAGGCCTTTGTCTCCAGCTGCTGTTGAGAACATTCAGAGCAGCGTTCTATTAGCTCAAAAAGGCCTTTGTCTCCAGCTGTTGTTGATAACATTCAGAGCAGCGTTCTATTAGCTCATAAAGGCCTTTGTCTCCAGGTATCATCAGGTTGTCTGTCCTTCAGTGGAACACCTGTTTAGTTGAACTTCAATACAACATAACTTTTCTCCTTTATTTGTTAGAGAGAGAGAGAGAGAGAGAGAGAGAGAGATGTGGAGAAACACTATCGGACACAGCCACTGCTGCAATGCAGAACTATGTTGAGAAAGAGCTGTCGTTGTGATGGCTGGCTGGATAAACTGATGATGGAATAACACTATGGCCCTGTCTCATTCCGAATGGCTCGCTGTCTCCCTCTCCCTGCCTCAAGAGGCAGCGTCCTTATGGATTGAGGCACAGCCCAGTAATAACAGATAAGAGACAGAACCCTAGTGACTGGAGGACACCGTCCCCTCAGACTGTATGTCGTTGTGCTTCAAGGGTTTTAGGGTCCTGGAAATCACCACGGTCACCGTCCCAGACTGTATGTCATTGTGCTTCAAGGGTTTTAGGGTCCTGGAAATCACCACGGTCACCGTCCCCTCAGACTGTATGTCGTTGTGCTTCAAGGGTTTAAGGGGCCTGGAAATCACCACGGTCACCGTCCCAGATGGAACCCCACTTCTCATCCCTGGTCGAAAGTGGAGGCCTATTTAGGGACCAGGTCTCCAGACTTGATCTGAACTCTAAACCATGTACTTAAACGTTCAATATGACCAGGTGAAGGTGAGAAGTCCTCCGTCGTGATGTGCTCCCAAACGAGTACCTTAAGGACGGTACCGATCTGGTGACGTAAGGGAAAGATATTCTTTGGTCCTTTTGGGGTCATGGCGGTCTGAATGGGTGTCCACCAGAGCAGCTGGGTCAGTGCCACCGGGTCAAGGGTCAATTAAGGGTTGAACACTCTGTTTGCTGGGTAAACTGTGCTGCTGGGTTGTGCTGGTCACAAGCTGGGACTTGGTCTGAGTTAGCAATAGCATTAGCATTAGCGATAGTGTTAGCGATTGGTGTTAGCGATTGGTGTTAGCGATAGCATCAGCCATAACCTCTTGGGAGAGCGAGCTGCAGTGTCTATATGCTTTTGTCCAGAGGTGTCCTATGGGCCCTGGTCTAAAGTAGTGCTCTATATAGGGAATAGGATGCCATTTGGCACACAGACAAGACGTTTGTTATATTCTGTTACACAAGACGGACAGAACTGACGCAGGTAGAGGGAAAATAACTTCTAGAGGCATGCGCCACTTAGAGGAAGAAGAGGGAATGTTCCTCTTCTCTCGTCTCACACTTGTTCCTTCCTCTAAAGGGCTCAGGTTATGTCATCTCTCCATTAATCTATCATCCCCCCCTTTGTATCCCTGCTACTGTCTCAGTGTCTCAGGGCTTGAAGGATGCTACTGTCTCAGTGTCTCAGGGCTTGAAGGATGCTACTGTCTCAGTGTCTCAGGGCTTGAAGGATGCTACTGTCTCAGGGCTTGAAGGATGCTACTGTCTCAGTGTCTCAGGGCTTGAAGGATGCTACTGTCTCAGTGTGTCAGGGCTTGAAGGATGCTACTGTCTCAGTGTCTCAGGGCTTGAAGGATGCTACTGTCTCAGTGTCTCAGGGCTTGAAGGATGCTACTGTCTCAGTGTCTCAGGGCTTGAAGGATGCTACTGTCTCAGTGTGTCTCAGGGCTTGAAGGATGCTACTGTCTCAGTGTCTCAGGGCTTGAAGGATGCTACTGTCTCAGTGTCTCAGGGCTTGAAGGATGCTACTGTCTCAGTGTCTCAGGGCCTGAAGGATGCTACTGTCTCAGTGTCTCAGGGCTTGAAGGATGCTACTGTCTCAGTGTGTGGGCTTGAAGGATGATGTGTTTAAAGTCTTGGTGATTTAAACAGACAGGGGGGAGACAGACAGACAGGGGGGGAGACAGACAGACAGACGGGGAGGGAGACAGACAGGGGGGGAGGGGGACAGACAGACAGACAGGGAGACACAGACAGACAGACAGGGGGGAGACAGACAGACATACAGGGGGGGAGGGGGACAGACAGACAGGGAGGGGGACAGACAGACAGGGAGACACAGACAGACAGACAGGGAGGGAAGGAGACAGACAGACAGGGAGGGAGCGAGACAGGGAGACAGAAAGACAGGGAGGGAGACAGACAGACAGACAGGGAGGGAGGGAGACAGACAGGGAGGGAGGGAGACAGACAGACAGACAGACAGACAGACAGACAGACAGGGAGGGAGGGAGGGAGGGAGACAGGGAGGGAGGGAGGGAGGGAGACAGACAAGGAGGGAGACAGACAGACAGACAGGGAGGGAGACAGACAGACAGGGAGGGAGACAGACAGACAGGGAGGGAGACAGACAGACAGACAGGGAGGGAGACAGACAGGGAGGGAGGGAGGGAGGGAGACAGACAGACAGGGAGGGAGGGAGGGAGACAGACAGACAGGGAGGGAGACAGGGAGGGAGACAGACAGACAGGGAGGGAGACAGGGAGGGAGGGAGGGAGGGAGGGAGACAGACAGGGAGGGAGGGAGGGAGACAGACAGACAGGGAGGGAGGGAGACAGACAGACAGACAGACAGGGAGGGAGACAGACAGACAGACAGACAGGGAGGGAGACAGACAGACAGACAGACAGACAGACAGGGAGGGAGACAGACAGACAGGGAGGCAGACAGACAGACAGACAGGGAGACAGGGAGGGAGACAGACAGGGAGGGAGACAGACAGGGAGGGAGGGAGACAGGGAGGGAGGGAGGCAGACTGACAGACAGGGAGGGGGACGGACGGACAGGGAGGGAGACGGACGGACAGGGAGGGAGACGGACGGACAGGGAGGCAGACGGACGGACGGGGAGGGAGACGGACGGACGGGGAGGGAGACGGACGGACAGGGAGGGAGACGGACGGACAGGGAGGGAGACGGACGGACAGGGAGGGAGACGGACGGACAGGGAGGGAGACGGACGGACAGGGAGGGAGACGGACGGACAGGGAGGGAGACGGACGGACAGGGAGGGAGACGGACGGACAGGGAGGGAGACGGACGGACAGGGAGGGAGACGGACGGACAGGGAGGGAGACGGACGGACAGGGAGGGAGACGGACGGACAGGGAGGGAGACGGACGGACAGGGAGGGAGACGGACGGACAGGGAGGAGGCGGACGGAGGGAGGAGGGAGCGGACGGACGGACAGGGAGGGAGGCGGACGGACGGACGGACAGGGAGGGAGGCGGACGGACGGACGGACAGGGAGGGAGGCGGACGGACGGACAGGGAGGGAGGCGGACGGACGGACAGGGAGGGAGACGGACGGACAGGGAGGCAGACGGACGGACAGGGAGGCAGACGGACGGACAGGGAGGCAGACGGACGGACAGGGAGGCAGACGGACGGACAGGGAGGCAGACGGACGGACAGGGAGGCGGACAGGGAGGCGGACAGATAGACGGACAGGGAGGCGGACAGATAGACGGACGGACGGACAGGGAGGGAGACGGACGGACAGGGAGGGAGACGGACGGACAGGGAGGGAGACGGACGGACAGGGAGGCAGACGGACGGACAGGGAGGCAGACGGACGGACAGGGAGGCAGACGGACGGACAGGGAGGCAGACGGACGGACAGGGAGGCAGACGGACGGACAGGGAGGCAGCGGACGGACAGGGAGGCGGACAGGGAGGCGGACAGGGAGGCGGACAGGGAGGCGGACAGATAGACGGACAGGGAGACGGACGGACGGACAGGGAGGGAGACGGACGGACAGGGAGGGAGACGGACGGACGGACAGGGAGGGAGGGAGACGGACGGACAGGGAGGGAGACGGACGGACGGACAGGGAGGGAGACGGACGGACGGACAGGGAGGGAGACGGACGGACGGACAGGGAGGGAGACGGACGGACGGACAGGGAGGGAGACGGACGGACGGACAGGGAGGGAGACGGACGGACGGACAGGGAGGGAGACGGACGGACAGGGAGGGAGACGGACGGACAGGGAGGGAGACGGACGGACAGGGAGGGAGACGGACGGACAGGGAGGCAGGCAGACGGACGGACAGGGAGGCAGACGGACGGACAGGGAGGCAGACGGACGGACGGACGGACGGACAGGGAGGCAGACGGACGGACGGACGGACAGGGAGGGAGACGGACGGACGGACGGACAGGGAGGGAGACGGACGGACGGACGGACGGACAGGGAGGGAGACGGACGGACGGACAGGGAGGCAGACGGACGGACGGACGGACAGGGAGGGAGACGGACGGACGGACGGACGGGGAGGGAGACGGACGGACGGACGGACGGGGAGGGAGACGGACGGACGGACGGACAGGGAGGGAGACGGACGGACAGGGAGGGAGACGGACGGACGGACAGGGAGGCAGACGGACGGACAGAGAGGCAGACGGACAGACAGGGAGGCGGACAGAGAGACGGACAGGGAGACGGACAGACAGACAGACGGACAGGGAGACGGACGGACGGACAGGGAGGGAGACGGACGGACAGGGAGGGAGACGGACGGACAGGGAGGGAGACGGACGGACAGGGAGGGCGGACGGACGGACAGGGAGGCGGACGGACGGACAGGGAGGCGGACGGACGGACAGGGAGGCGGACGGACGGACAGGGAGGCGGACGGACGGACAGGGAGGCGGACAGGGAGGCGGACAGGGAGGCGGACAGGGAGGCGGACAGGGAGGCGGACAGGGAGGCGGACAGGGAGACGGACAGGGAGGCAGGGAGACGGACAGGGAGGCAGACAGACGGACAGGGAGGCAGACAGACGGACAGGGAGGCAGACAGACGGACAGGGAGGCAGACAGACGGACAGGGAGGGAGGCAGACGGACAGGGAGGGAGGCAGACGGACAGGGAGGCAGACGGACAGGGAGACTATCTAGTATCTAGTATATCATGTAGATGTGTGGACATAGAGGTTGA
This sequence comes from Oncorhynchus kisutch, assembly GCF_002021735.2. NCBI lineage: Eukaryota > Metazoa > Chordata > Actinopteri > Salmoniformes > Salmonidae > Oncorhynchus > Oncorhynchus kisutch. The sequence goes on along the minus strand of NW_022261978.1, from coordinate 4,221,831 downwards.
AAGTATGTGTTTACTCCATAAGATGACTTCCTAACTACTTCCTGTTGTAGTTTGGACGGTGTTTGTCTGAACTCTCGGTTCCTGTGGCGATGTCACTCCCCTTGAAGACCGGTGTAACTTATCCTACAGAATAGTAGCTGTGTGTTCCGTTAGAGGTGTTCCGTTTCCCCTGGCGGTGGTTACCGTGGTTACCGGGATGCGATGGGGGGTCTCCAGGGAGGAATGCTGAAGGGAGTTGTAGATCAGGTGACTGGGATATTACGGTACATCAGTTCCCCCGGGCCCTCAGTTCTGAGCAGCGTGTTGTTCTAGTGTTCTCTCTCTCTCTCCTTCAACATAAAAGCGCCTGGTCTTCCTCTATCTCTGACACCAGCTGTGGTTCCTGGGCCTTTGTAGAAGAGACACCCTGTCAGCAGTAAGCATAGCACTTCACATCCACAGAGGGAACGGATGACGGATCATTTCAAGCGCCCAGGCTGCCGCTACAGTTACTTATACCAAGTCCCAGCTTGTTTGTGTGTGTGGGAGAGAGCGATTGGCTCATCTGTGTTTGTACATCAGCGGTGTACACCTGAGAGAAAGATGAGAGCCAGGCTGTGTGTGGGAGAATGCAAGTGTGTGTGTGTGTGATTCTGAGCGTGTGTGTGTGCGATTCTGAGCGTGTGTGTGTGATTCTGAGCGTGTGTGTGTGTGTGGGTGTGTGATTCTGAGCGTGTGTGTGATTCTGAGTGTGTGTGTGGGTGATTCTGAGTGTGTGTGTGGGTGATTCTGAGCGTGTGTGTGATTCTGAGCGTGTGTGTGATTCTGAGTGTGTGTGTGGGTGATTCTGAGTGTGTGTGTGGGTGATTCTGAGTGTGTGTGTGTGTGATTCTGAGCGTGTGTGTGATTCTGAGTGTGTGTGTGTGTGATTCTGAGTGTGTGTGTGTGTGATTCTGAGCGTGTGTGTGATTCTGAGTGTGTGTGTGTGTGACTCTGAGCGTGTGTGTGTGTGATTCTGAGCGTGTGTGTGATTCTGAGTGTGTGTGTGTGTGACTCTGAGCGTGTGTGTGTGTGATTCTGAGCGTGTGTGTGTGTGTCAGCGGAGGCTGCTGAGGGGAGGAGGGCTCATAATATTGTCTGGAAGGGAGTAGTTGTAATGCTATCAAAGGTTATTTATATTCAGGAGGTGTTTTGATTCCATTCACTCCGTTCCAGCCGTCATTATGAGCCGTCCTCCCCTCAGCAGCCTCCACTGGTGTATGTGTTTGTCTCTCTGACACCATTATCTGACACCCTCTCTGACACCCTTATCTGGCACCCCTCTGACACCCTCTCTGGCACCCTTATCTGGCACCCCTCTCTGACACCCTTATCTGGCACCCTTATCTGGCACCCTTATCTGACACCCTCTCTGTCACCCTCTCTGTCAACCTTATCTGACACCCACTCTGACACCCCCTGGCTGTAGGATGCACACCTCCAGCACCACGTGTAGTCTGGGTTCTTCTGACGAGAACACCGTGAGCCAGGCAGACGATGGGTTAAAGACCGTCCACCTGGAGTTAACGGAGACCTGTCTGGACATGATGGCTCGATACGTCTTCTCCAACTTCTCAGCGCTGCCCAAGAGGTACCCACGGACCAGGGGATATTTCCTGCCTTCATTAGTGACCTCGTGGGTCTTCACTCTAGTCTTCATTATTCACCCAATCACAACGGGAAAAAGGACACGAGGTCTTCTATGATTATCAACTGCCATAAGCCCTCGGAATTAAGTGACCTTGACTTGACCCCTGACCCTTAACCTTTGCCAGGTCTCCTATAGCAGAGTTCCTTCTTGCGGGGGGTCGCAGTATGACCTGGCTGGTGGGTAACAAGCTGATCACCATAACGACCAGCGGTGGGGTCAGGAGCCAGGCCCTACTGGGAATGGACATGGCTGAGAGGCTGGGAGGAGGGGGAGAGATGACCAGGTAACCACACACACACACACAGTAACCCATATACACACACACACACACACAGTAACCCATACACACATACACACACACACACACACACACACAGTAACCCATATATACACACACACACACACACACACACACACACACAGTAACCCATATATACACACACACACACACACACAGTAACCCATATACACACACACACACACACACACACACACACGGTAACCCATATATATACACACACACACACACACACACACACGGTAACCCATATATATACACACGGTAACCCATATATATATACACACACACACACACACGGTAACCCATATATATATATACACACACACACACACACACACACACACACGGTAACCCATATATACACACACACACACACACACACACACACACACACACACACACACACACACGGTAACCCACACCACACACACGGTAACCCACACCACACACACGGTAACCCACACCACACACACACACACACACAGACACACACACACACACACACACACACACACACACACACACACACACACACACACACACACGGTAACCCATATACACACACACGGTAACCCACACCACACACACGGTAACCCATACACACACTGTCAGTAATATCCGGTCTCTCTCCTGCCCCCTGTAGGTCAGACCCCTCCCTTCACACCCGTCAGACCAAAGAGGCTCCGGCCAAACTGGAGTCCCAGTCCAGTCAACAGCTCAACAGAGCCTCACGCATCAGAGTACGATCCATGTCAGGTAGGAAGAGGAGGAACTCTCTCTCTGTCTCTCTCACTCTATCCTTCTCTCTCTACTGTCATCAGAGTACGATCCATGTCAGGTTGGAAGAGGACGTTCTCTCTACCTAGCTATCTAATCTATACACTACATGATCTAAAGTATGTGGACACCTGCTCATTGAACATCTCATTATGCTAGTATTATGTATGTTTGTAATAGTGTGTTATATGTGAAAGAGTGTTTGTATTATAAATTGTATTTTAATGTTTAAGAACTCTTGGAAGATTAGTCCAAATGGGGACTAAAAGAGATCCAAATCAAATCAACATCTCATTCCAAAATCGTGGGCATTAATATTGAGTTGGTCCCCCTCCACTCTTCTGGGAAGGATTTCCACTAGATGTTGGAACATTGCTGCTATAACAGCCTCCACTCTTCTGGGAAGGCTTTCCACTAGATGTTGGAACATTGCTGCTATAACATCCTCCACTCTTCTGGGAAGGCTTTCCACTAGATGTTGGAACATTGCTGCAGGGACTTGCTTCCGTTCACCCACGAGCATCAGTGAGGTCAGACACTGATGTTAGGTGATTAGGCCTGGCTCACAGTTGGTGTTCCAATTCGTCCTAAAGGTGTTTGATGGGGTTGAGGTCAGGGCTTTGTGCAGGCCAGTCAAGTTCTTCCACACCAACCTTGACAAACCATTTCTGCATGGATCTCACTTTGTGCACAGGGGCATTGTCATGCTGAAACAGGAAAGGGCCTTCCCCAGACTATTACCACAATGTTGGAAGCACAGAATCGTCTAGAATGTCATTGTATGCTGTAGTGTAAAGATTTCCCTTCACTGGAACTAAGGGGCCTAGCCCGGACCATGAAAAACAGCCCCCTCCACCAAACCTTACAGTTGGCACTATGCATTGGGGCAGGTAGCGTTTTTCCTGGCATCCACCAAACCCAGATTTGTCCGTCGAACTGCCAGAGGGTGAAGTGTGATTCATCACTCCAGAGAACGTGTTTCTACTGCTCCAGAGTCCAATGGCGGAGAGCTTTACACCACTCCAGCCGACGCTTGGCATTGCACATGGTGATCTTAGACTTGTGTGCGGCTGCTCGGCCATGGAAAACCATTTCATGAAGCTGAGTTTGCTTCCAGAGGCAGTTTGGAACTCAGAAATGAGTGTTGCATCTGAGGACAGCACTCGGCGGTCCCGTTCTTTAAGCTTGTGTGGCCTACCACTGCGCGTCTGAGCCGTTGTTGCTCCTTGACGTTTCCACTTCACAATAACAGCACTTACAGTTGACCGGGGCAGCTCTCGCAGGGCAGAAATATGACGAACTGACCTGTTGGGAAGGTGGCATCCTATGATGGTGCCACGTAAGTCACTAAGCTTTTCAGTAAGGCCATTCTACTGCCAATGTTTGTCTATGGAGATTGCATGGCTGTGTGAGGAATAATGTTCTGGGGCAACGGCTGTGGCTGAAATAGCTGAATCCACTAATCTGAAGGGGTGTCTCTATCTCTCCTTCATTCCATGTAAGGTAGGGATGGTGATATGTCACTAATTCCTCCTCTCCGCCCGTTCTCCCCCCCCTCAGGTGGCCATGCCCTCCGTGCAGGTCCAGCCCAGAGCCTCAGCCCCCTGGTCTCACCCTCTGAGGGTGGAGAGCTGTGTGGTGTCCCCCTCTCTCCCCCCTCCTCCTCCTCCGGCCCCTGTCTGGATGGCCTGGAGCCCCCCTCTCCTTCCCCCTGTGCCCCCCCTAAGGACCCCCTCAAAGACAAGCCCAGCCTGGCAGAGTTCCTTCCCGTTCTGACCCAGGGATGGGCCGAGATCTTCATACGCAGACCCTCAGGTATGCACAAACACACACGCACGCACGCACGCACACACACACACCTGTTGAATAGCTTCCTCTTCATCTGTTTACACACGGAAGATACAGACCATTTTCAAATATTTTCTCTCATTTCTTCTCGATCTCTCTTCCTCCTCTGACCTGACTAATTCAAATCACATCAAATGTATTTATAAAGCCCTTCTTACATCAGCTGATATCTCAAAGCGCTGTACAGAAACCCAGCCTGAAACCCCAAACAGCAAGGAATGCAGGTGTAGACGCACAGTGGCTAGGAAAAACTCCCTAGAAAGGCCAAAACCTAGGAAGAAACCTAGAGAGGAACCAGGCTATGTGGGGTGGCCAGTCCTCTTCTGGCTGTGCCGGGTGGAGATTATAACAGAACATGGCCAAGATGTTCAAATGTTCATAAATGACCAGCAGGGTCAAATAATAATAATCACAGTAGTTGTCGAGGGTGCAAGGTCAGCACGGCCAGGTGGACTGGGGACAGCAAGGAGTCATCATGTCAGGTCGTCCTGAGGCATGATCCTAGGGCTCAGGTCCTCCGAAAGAAAGAGAGAAAGAGAGAATTAGAGAGAACATACTTAAATTCACACAGGACACCGAATAGGACAGGAGAAGTACTCCAGATATAACAAACTGACCCTAGTCCCCCGACACAAACTACTGCAGCATAAATACTGGAGGCTGAGACAGGAGGGGTCAGGAGACACTGTGGCCCCATCCGATGATACCCCCAGACAGGGCCAAACAGGAAGGATATAACCCCACCCACTTTGCCAAAGCACAGCCCCCACACCTCTAGAGGGATATCTTCAACCATCAACTTACCATCCTGAGACAAGGCTGAGTATAGCCCACAAAGATTCATTCCTAAAAGTCTAAGTCATTGGAGGTGGGGGGTGCTAAGCTGACATGTGGAATGGTTTTATGATGTCATACTGTGGATCATTTAGCTATTTGATATTAAAAAAAACGTTAGGACCCCGTTTATGTGATAAGACCGATTTTTCGCTTAAACTGACGGATTTTGATGGGGATTTTGTGATGTGACTTAGATTGCCCCACCGGGGCGTCAGTGGACTCCAGGGGGGTAATTGACTTCTCTCCTGTCCAGGTAACACCAGCTGGTTGATGTGTCTAGAGAACCCTCCCAGTCCCTTCTCCTCTGAGCTGGGTAACATGCCTCTCCAGGAGCTGTCCTCTGTCCTCATGGCCATGGAGGGGGTCAAGGAGCCCCCCACCCAGACTGCCAGCGCCCCCGCCAGCACAGCCACGCCCGCCCCGACCCCCGTAGACCTTAACCCCCCTGGACCCATCCAAGGGGGCAAGCCTGGACTCATCCAGCGCTCTAACACAGGTGAGGAGGGAGAGGGAGGGGGAGGGGGGTGTAGTGGTGTGTTGGATATTATAAGTGTGTGTTGGTGGGAGGGGACAGTGTGTGTGTTGGTGGGAGGGGACAGTGTGTGTGTTGGTGGGAGGGGACAGTGTGTGTGTTGGTGGGAGGGACCAGTACAGCTCCCCAGTCACCACCCAGTACAGCTCCCCAGTCTCCACCAGTACAGCTCCCCAGTCTCCACCAGTACAGCTCCCCAGTCTCCACCCAATACAGCTCCCCAGTCCTCCACCAGTACAGCTCCCCAGTCTCACCAGTACAAGCTCCCCAGTCTCCACCAGTACAGCTCCCCAGTCTCCCACCAGTACAGCTCCCCAGTCTCCACCAGTACAGCTCCCAAGTCTCCACCAGGACACGCTCCCCAGTCTCCACCAGTGACAGCTCCCCAGTCCTCCACCAGTACAGCTCCCCAGTCTCCACCAGTACAGCTCCCAAGTCTCCACCAGTACAGCTCCCCAGTCTCCACCGTACAGCTCCCCAGTCTCCACCAGTACAGCTCCCCAGTCTCCCCAGTACAGCTCCGCAGTCGTCCACAGTACAGCTCCCCAGTCTCCACCAGTACAGCTCCCCAGTCGCCACCATACAGCCCCAGTCTCCACCATACAGCTCCCCAGTCTCCACCAGTACAGCTCCCCAGTCTCCACCAGTACAGCTCCCCAGTCTCCACCAGTACAGCTCCCCATCTCCACCAGTACAGCTCCCCAGTCTCCACCAGTAGCAGCTCCCCAGTCTCCACCAGTACAGCTCCCCAGTCTCCACCAGTACAGCTCCCCAGTCTCCACCAGTACAGCTCCCCAGTCTCCACCAGTACAGCTCCCCAGTCTCCACCAGTACAGCTCCCCAGTCTCCACCAGTACAGCTCCCCAGTCTCCACCAGTACAGCTCCCAGTCTCCACCAGTACAGCTCCCCAGTCTCCACCAGTACAGCTCCCCAGTCTCCACCAGTACAGCTCCCCAGTCTCCACCAGTACAGCTCCCCAGTCTCCACCAGTACAGCTCCCCAGTCTCCACCAGTACAGCTCCCCAGTCTCCACCAGTACAGCTCCCCAGTCTCCACCAGTACAGCTCCCCAGTCTCCACCAGTACAGCTCCCCAGTCTCCACCAGTACAGCTCCCCAGTCTCCACCAGTACAGCTCCCCAGTCTCCACCAGTACAGCTCCCCAGTCTCCACCAGTACAGCTCCCCAGTCTCCACCAGTACAGCTCCCCAGTCTCCACCAGTACAGCTCCCCAGTCTCCACCAGTACAGCTCCCCAGTCTCCACCAGTACAGCTCCCCAGTCTCCACCAGTACAGCTCCCCAGTCTCCACCAGTACAGCTCCCCAGTCTCCACCAGTACAGCTCCCCAGTCTCCACCAGTACAGCTCCCCAGTCTCCACCAGTACAGCTCCCCAGTCTCCACCAGTACAGCTCCCCAGTCTCCACCAGTACAGCTCCCCAGTCCCACCAGTACAGCTCCCCAGTCTCCACCAGTACAGCTCCCCAGTCTCCACCAGTACAGCTCCCCAGTCTCCACCAGTACAGCTCCCCAGTCTCCACCAGTACAGCTCCCCAGTCTCCACCAGTACAGCTCCCCAGTCTCCACCAGTACAGCTCCCCAGTCTCCACCAGTACAGCTCCCCAGTCTCCACCAGTACAGCTCCCCAGTCTCCACCGTACAGCTCCCCAGTCACCACCCAGTACAGCTCCCCAGTCTCCACCAGTACAGCTCCCCAGTCTCCACCAGTACAGCTCCCCAGTCTCCACCAGTACAGCTCCCCAGTCTCCACCAGTACAGCTCCCCAGTCTCCACCAGTAACCTCCCCACCAGTACAGCTCCCCAGTCTCCACCAGTACAGCTCCCCAGTCTCCACCAGTACAGCTCCCCAGTCTCCACCAGTACAGCTCCCCAGTCTCCACCAGTACAGCTCCCCAGTCTCCACCAGTACAGCTCCCCAGTCTCCACCATACAGCTCCCCCAGTCTCCACCAGTACAGCTCCCCAGTCTCCACCAGTACAGCTCCCCAGTCTCCACCAGTACAGCTCCCCAGTCTCCACCAGTACAGCTCCCCAGTCTCCACCAGTACAGCTCCCCAGTCTCCACCAGTACAGCTCCCCAGTCTCCACCAGTACAGCTCCCAGTCTCCAACCAGTACAGCTCCCCAGTCTCCACCAGTACAGCTCCCAGTCTCCACCAGGCTCCCAAGTCTCCACCAGTACAGCTCCCCAGTCTCCACCAGTACAGCTCCCCAGTCTCCACCAGTACAGCTCCCCAGTCTCCACCAGTACAGCTCCCCAGTCTCCACCAGTACAGCTCCCCAGTCTCCACCAGTACAGCTCCCCAGTCTCCACCAGTACAGCTCCCCAGTCTCCACCAGTACAGCTCCCCAGTCTCCACCAGTACAGCTCCCCAGTCTCCACCAGTACAGCTCCCCAGTCTCCACCAGTACAGCTCCCCAGTCTCCACCAGTACAGCTCCCCAGTCTCCACCAGTACAGCTCCCCAGTCTCCACCAGTACAGCTCCCCAGTCTCCACCAGTACAGCTCCCCAGTCTCCACCAGTACAGCTCCCCAGTCTCTACCAGTACAGCTCCCCAGTCTCCACCAGTACAGCTCCCCAGTCACCACCCAGTAGTTGAGAAGGAACTCCTGCTGTACTTCACTGAACATGAATGAACCTCTCTCCAGTCTGCGCTCCTCTCCTCTCTCTGCTCTCCTCTCTCTGGTCTCTCCTCTCTCCTCTCCTCTCTCTGCTCTCCTCTCTCTGGTCTCTCCTCTCTCCTCTCCTCTCTCTGCGCTCCTCTCCTCTCTCTGCGCTCCTCTCCTCTCTCTGCTCTCCTCGCTCTGCTCTGCTCTGCTCTGCTCTCCTCTCTCTCTTCTCCTCTCCTCTCTTCTCCTCTCCTCTCTCTGCTCTCCTCTCTCTGGTCTCTCCTCTCCTCTCTCTGCTCTCCTCTCTCTGGTCTCTCCTCTCCTCTCTCTGCGCTCCTCTCCTCTCTCTGCGCTCCTCTCCTCTCTCTGGTCTCTCTGCTCTGCTCTCCTCTCTCTGGTCTCTCCTCTCTCTGCTCTCCTCTCTCTGCTCTCCTCTCTCTGCTCTGCTCTCTCTCCTCTCCTCTCTCTGCTCTGCTCTCCTCTGTCTCTCTCTCCTCTCTCTGCTCTGCTCTCTCTGCTCTCCTCTCTCTCTCTCTCTCTGCTCTCTCTCCTCTCCTCTCTCTGCTCTGCTCTGCTCTGCTCTCCTCTCTCTGCTCTCTCTCCTCTCTCTGCTCTGCTCTCTCTCCTCTCTCTCCTCTCCTCTCTCTCCTCTCCTCTCTCTGGTCTCCTCTCTCTGCTCTGCTCTGCTCTCTCTCCTCTCTCTGCTCTCTCTCCTCTCTCTCCTCTCCTCTCTCTGGTCTCCTCTGCTCTGCTCTGCTCTGCTCTCCTCTCTCTGCTCTGCTCGCTCTCCTCTCTCTGCTCTGCTCGCTCTCCTCTCTCTGCTCTGCTCTCTCTCCTCTCTCTGCTCTCTCTCCTCTCTCTGCTCTGCTCTGCTCTCTCTCCTCTCTCTGCTCTGCTCTCTCTCCTCTCTCTGCTCTGCTCTCTCTGCTCTGCTCTGCTCTCTCTCCTCTCTCTGCTCTGCTCTCTCTGCTCTGCTCTGCTCTCTCTCCTCTCTCTGCTCTGCTCTCCTCTCTCTGCTCTGCTCTCTCTCCTCTCTCTGCTCTGCTCTGCTCTCTCTGCTCTCTCTCCTCTCTCTGCTCTGCTCTCTCTCCTCTCTCTGCTCTGCTCTGCTCTCTCTGCTCTGCTCTCTCTGCTCTCTCTCCTCTCTCTCCTCTCCTCTCTCTGGTCTCCTCTCTCTGCTCTCTCTACTTGTTCATGAGGGCCAGTCTGAGCTTAGATGCTCCACAGATTCACTAATCTCTATATCATCAGGAACAGTCAAATGTCCGTTCATTTAGTAGCTGGGTGATTTGTAGATCGAATCATAGATGCACCTTGTTCAGGTTGATCCTCGTGAACAAACATTGTTTCTTGTTCCAGTTTGTTAAGATGAAATAGTGCTGTTTCTCTCACAAACAGATCACACACACATTGCTAGTTTCCATCATTGTCTGTCGTGTGTTTCACATATATTGTGTTACTAGTTCCCTATTTTATATATTGTGAATTTCATTTGGTATTTTATCAACTATCTTATTTTTTTGTCATATTTTAATTCCTACTGTTTTCCCTCCAACTGTAAATTCATTTTATCATTTTTGGATTGGTTTATTATTTTCCATTTCCTGTCATGCTAATTTGTGATTGGCTCTGCTGTGTTGAATGGCGACCTGGCTCGTCCAGTGGGCTCTCTCTCCTCTCTGGGTCTGTCCTTCGCCCCGCCCCCAGTTCCGGTTCGGCTCCAACGGAGCATTTCCTGGGCAGGTACAAGCAGCGTGGCCACGCCCCCAACACGAGCCTCACCCCAAACCAGTGGTGGCACTTTAAATGTGAGGATGGGCTCATGGTAACGGAACAGTAACAGAATGAATGAATGGTAAAATCAAACCCGTCCATCCATCTATTCCATCCATTACTGTGAGCGCGTCCTCCCCTCACCAGCCTCCTATGCACCAACATATGTGTGCCCCCCCCACGTCCCGTGTCATCACGTGTCACTAACATGTCGGGCCACCACTGGAGAGAGATGATGACACAAACAAACTCACGGGCCAATCGTTTCAATCGATCAATCAATTAATCAACCCGCCGCCAAGATGAACCAATTCTATGACTGGGTTTTGTTCATGATAATTTAATGACTATTTTAATGTTTTTCTTTCTAACATGTGGCCCTGGAATGTACTTCCTGTCTCCTTTTTCTTTTAACCTCTAACCTCTGACTCTTCACCCCATGACATCGTCATAGAGGTTATGCATGTAACATAGTCAAGACAGACCTCATCCAGGACACAAACACTTCTTTCTGGCTTCTCTGCTGGCCATTTGTGTTAGGGATATCATTCTGGTCACCATTTTGTGTTAGGGAAATCATTCTGGTCACCATTTTGTGTTAGGGATATCATTCTGATCACCACCATTCTGTGTTAGGGATATCATTCTGGTCACCATTTTGTGTTAGGGATATCATTCTGGTCACCATCTTGTGTTAGGGATATCATTCTGGTCACCATTTTGTGTTAGGGATATCATTCTGGTCACCATTTGTGTTAGGGATATCATTCTGGTCACCATTTGTGTTAGGGATATCATTCTGGTCACCATTCTGTGTTAGGGATATCATTCTGGTCACCATTTTGTGTTAGGGATATCATTCTGGTCACCATTCTGTGTTAGGGATATCATTCTGGTCACCATTCTGTGTTAGGGATATCATTCTGGTCACCATTCTGTGTTAGGGATATCATTCTGGTCACCATTCTGTGTTAGGGATATCATTCTGGTCACCATTTTGTGTTAGGGATATCATTCTGGTCACCATTCTGTGTTAGGGATATCATTCTGGTCACCATTCTGTGTTAGGGATATCATTCTGGTCACCATTCTGTGTTAGGGATATCATTCTGGTCACCATTCTGTGTTAGGGATATCATTCTGGTCAACATTTTGTGTTAGGGATATCATTCTGGTCACCATTTTGTGTTAGGGATATCATTCTGGTCACCATTCTGTGTTATGGATATCATTCTGGTCACCATTCTGTGTTAGGGATATCATTCTGGTCACCACACCACCCAATAATGTTATGTTTTGTGAGGTGTCACGGTGCTAAGTGTTCATTGTAATATTCTGTTGCTGTCAGTATCCTAAATGTCCATTGGCTGAGAGGATGAGGTCTGGTCTGGGCTGGTGTGTGTAGAGAAAGTGAACCGACCGACCGACCACACGTGTTTGAAGACGCATCAAATAGATGTTACCAATGATGATGAGCCAATGACTGATGTGCTGCTGCCTGCAAGTCTGCTCTTCGATCTGTGTGTGTGTGTGTGTGCGCGCCTGCCTGACTGAGTTACTGATTCTGTTTGATCACTGATCGATACGTGTAATGCTTCTGATTCTGTTTGATCTGTGTGTGTGTGTGTGTTTAGGAGGTGTGTGACGACTTAGTGGTGGTCTGGTATACTACAGGTGGTAGTTTGTAAATTAACATAAGGGTGCAAAGTAGAGGTAGTTTAGTGTGTGTTTTTGTCGGGGGGGTTTTCGGTGAGTTTTGTTTCTTTGTCTGTGTGTGTGTTTATATCTTGTGTGTTTATTAAATGTGTTCATTAATTATGTTTTTCTGTGTATGCTGTTGCGTTCGTTGCCGTGGGTATCTGTGTGTCCCTCGTCCCCTCTCCTCTCTGTCGCCCCCTGCTGTAGACTCTGTGTGTCCCTCGTCCCCTCTCCTCTCTGTCGCCCCCTGCTGTAGACTCTGTGTGTCCCTCGTCCCCTCTCCTCTCTGTCGCCCCCTGCTGTAGACTCTGTGTGTCCCTCGTCCCCTCTCCTCTCTGTCGCCCCCTGCTGTAGACTCTGTGTGTCCCTCATCCCCTCTCCTCTCTGTCGCCCCCTGCAGTAGACTCTGTGGTCTGTGTGTCCCTCGTCCCCTCTCCTCTCTGTCGCCCCCTGCTGTAGACTCTGTGGTATCTGTGTCCCTCGTCCCCTCTCCTCTCTGTCGCCCCCTGCTGTAGACTCTGTGTGTCCCTCGTCCCCTCTCCTCTCTGTCGCCCCCTGCTGTAGACTCTGTGTGTCCCTCGTCCCCTCTCCTCTCTGTCGCCCCCTGCAGTAGACTCTGTGTGTCCCTCGTCCCCTCTCCTCTCTGTGGCCCCCTGCTGTAGACTCTGTGTGTCCCTCGTCCCCTCTCCTCTCTGTCGCCCCCTGCAGTAGACTCTGTGTGTCCCTCGTCCCCTCTCCTCTCTGTCGCCCCCTGCAGTAGACTCTCTGGTATCTGTGTGTCCCTCGTCCCCTCTCCTCTCTGTGGCCCCCTGCTGTAGACTCTGTGTGTCCCTCGTCCCCTCTCCTCTCTGTCGCCCCCTGCTGTAGACTCTGTGTGTCCCTCGTCCCCTCTCCTCTCTGTCGCCCCCTGCTGTAGACTCTGTGTGTCCCTCGTCCCCTCTCCTCTCTGTCACCCCCTGCTGTAGACTCTCTGGTATCTGTGTGTCCCTCGTCCCCTCTCCTCTCTGTCGCCCCCTGCTGTAGACTCTGTGGTATCTGTGTGTCCCTCGTCCCCTCTAACCCTCTCCTCTCTGTCGCCCCCTGCTGTAGACTCTGTGGTAGTGCTAGAGGGGACAGGGGTCAGGGGCCACGTAGACTACCCCTCTGATTGGCCAGAGGCGGAGAAGTTTGAGGCCATGCCCTCTGAACCCATCTACATCGCTGCTGACAAGTTCACCAAGGCCCTGCCCCTAGAACACTCAGCAGGGTGAGTAGTACACTACAGACAGGGGAAGTAGTACTCTACAGACAGGGGAGTAGTACTCTACAGACAGGGGGAGTAGTACTCTACAGACAGGGGGAGTAGTACTCTACAGACAGGGGGAGTAGTACTCTACAGACAGGGGGAGTAGTACTCTACAGACAGGGGGAGTAGTACTCTACAGACAGGGGGAGTAGTACTCTACAGACAGGGGGAGTAGTACTCTACAGACAGGGGGAGTAGTACTCTACAGACAGGGGGAGTAGTACTCTACAGACAGGGGAGTAGTACTCTACAGACAGGGGGAGTAGTACTCTACAGACAGGGGGAGTAGTACTCTACAGACAGGGGGAGTAGTACTCTACAGACAGGGGGAGTAGTACTCTACAGACAGGGGGAGTAGTACCTCTACAGACAGGGGAGTAGTACTCTACAGACAGGGGAGTAGTACACTACAGACAGGGGGAGTAGTACTCTACAGACAGGGGGAGTAGTACACTACAGACAGGGGGAGTAGTACACTACAGACAGGGGAGTAGTACACTACAGACAGGGGGAGTAGTACACTACAGACAGGGGGAGTAGTACACTACAGACAGGGGGAGTAGTACACTACAGACAGGGGGAGTAGTACACTACAGACAGGGGGAGTAGTACACTACAGACAGGGGGAGTAGTACACTACAGACAGGGGGAGTAGTACACTACAGACAGGGGGAGTAGTACACTACAGACAGGGGGAGTAGTACACTACAGACAGGGGGAGTAGTACACTACAGACAGGGGAGTAGTACACTACAGACAGGGGGAGTAGTACACTACAGACAGGGGAGTAGTACACTACAGACAGGGGGAGTAGTACACTACAGACAGGGGGGAGTAGTACACTACAGACAGGGGGAGTAGTACACTACAGACAGGGGGAGTAGTACACTACAGACAGGGGGAGTAGTACACTACAGACAGGGGGAGTAGTACACTACAGACAGGGGGAGTAGTACACTACAGACAGGGGGAGTAGTACACTACAGACAGGGGGAGTAGTACACTACAGACAGGGGGAGTAAGTACACTACAGACAGGGGGGAGTAGTACACTACAGACAGGGGGAGTAGTACACTACAGACAGGGGGGAGTAGTACACTACAGACAGGGGGAGTAGTACACTACAGACGGGGGAGTACAGGGGGAGTAGTACTCTACAGACGGGGGGAGTAGTACTCTACAGACGGGGGGAGTAGTACTCTACAGACAGGGGGAGTAGTACACTACAGACAGGGGGAGTAGTACTCTACAGACAGGGGGAGTACAGGGGGAGTAGTACTCTACAGACAGGGGGAGTAGTACACTACAGACAGGGGGAGTACAGGGGGAGTAGTACTCTACAGACAGGGGGAGTAGTACTCTACAGACAGGGGAGTAGTACTCTACAGACAGGGGGAGTAGTACTCTACAGACAGGGGGAGTAGTACTCTACAGACAGGGGGAGTAGTACTCTACAGACAGGGGGAGTACAGGGGGAGTAGTACACTACAGACGGGGGAGTAGTACTCTACAGACGGGGGGGAGTAGTACTCTACAGACGGGGGGAGTAGTACTCTACAGACGGGGGGAGTAGTACTCTACAGACGGGGGGAGTAGTACTCTACAGACGGGGGGAGTAGTACTCTACAGACGGGGGGAGTAGTACTCTACAGACGGGGGGAGTAGTACTCTACAGACGGGGGGAGTAGTACTCTACAGACGGGGGGAGTAGTACACTACAGACGGGGGGAGTAGTACACTACAGACGGGGGGAGTAGTACACTACAGACGGGGGAGTAGTACACTACAGACGGGGGGAGTAGTACACTACAGACGGGGGGAGTAGTACACTACAGACGGGGGGAGTACGTACTCTACAGAACGGGGGGGAGTAGTACTCTACAGACGGGGGGGGAGTAGTACTCTACAGACGGGGGGAGTAGTACTCTACAGACGGGGGGAGTAGTACTCTACAGACGGGGGGAGTAGTACTCTACAGACCGGGGGGAGTAGTACTCTACAGACGGGGGAGTAGTACTCTACAGACGGGGAGTAGTACTCTACAGACGGGGGGAGTAGTACTCTACAGACGGGGGGAGTAGTACTCTACAGACGGGGGGAGTAGTACTCTACAGACGGGGGGAGTAGTACTCTACAGACGGGGGGAGTAGTACTCTATCAGACGGGGGGAGTAGTACTCTACAGACGGGGGGAGTAGTACTCTACAGACGGGGGGAGTAGTACTCTACAGACGGGGGGAGTAGTACTCTACAGACGGGGGGAGTAGTACTCTACAAGACGGGGGGAGTAGTACTCTACAGACGGGGGGAGTAGTACTCTACAGACGGGGGGAGTAGTACTCTACAGACGGGGGGAGTAGTACTCTACAAGACGGGGGGAGTAGTACTCTACAGACGGGGGGAGTAGTACTCTACAGACGGGGGGAGTAGTACTCTACAGACGGGGGGAGTAGTAACTCTACAGACGGGGGGAGTAGTACTCTACAGACGGGGGGAGTAGTACTCTACAGACGGGGGGAGTAGTACTCTACAGACGGGGGGAGTAGTACTCTACAGACGGGGGGAGTAGTACTCTACAGACGGGGGGAGTAGTACTCACAGACGGGGGGAGTAGTACACTACAACGGGGGGAGTAGTACTCTACAGACGGGGGAGTAGTACTCTACAGACGGGGGGAGTAGTACTCTACAGACGGGGGGAGTAGTACACTACAGACGGGGGGAGTAGTACACTACAGACGGGGGGAGTAGTACACTACAGACGGGGGGAGTAGTAGTACACTACAGACGGGGGGAGTAGTACTCTACAGACGGGGGGAGTAGTACTCTACAGACGGGGGGAGTAGTACTCTACAGACGGGGGGAGTAGTACTCTACAGACGGGGGGAGTAGTACTCTACAGACGGGGGGAGTAGTACTCTACAGACGGGGGGAGTAGTACTCTACAGACGGGGGGAGTAGTACTCTACAGACGGGGGAGTAGTACTCTACAGACGGGGGAGTAGTACTCTACAGACGGGGGGAGTAGTACTCTACAGACGGGGGGAGTAGTACTCTACAGACGGGGGGAGTAGTACTCTACAGACGGGGGGAGTAGTACTCTACAGACGGGGGGAGTAGTACTCTACAGACGGGGGGAGTAGTACTCTACAGACGGGGGGAGTAGTACTCTACAGACGGGGGGAGTAGTACTCTACAGACGGGGGAGTAGTACTCTACAGACGGGGGGAGTAGTACTCTACAGACGGGGGGAGTAGTACTCTACAGACGGGGGGAGTAGTACTCTACAGACGGGGGGAGTAGTACTCTACAGACGGGGGAGTAGTACTCTACAGACGGAGGGGAGTTACGGGGGGAGTAGTACTCTACAGACGGGGGGAGTAGTACACTACAGACGGGGGGAGTAGTACTCTACAGACGGGGGGAGTAGTACACTACAGACGGGGGGAGTAGTACACTACAGACGGGGGGAGTAGTACACTACAGACGGGGGGAGTAGTACACTACAGACGGGGGGAGTAGTACTCTACAGACGGGGGGAGTAGTACTCTACAGACGGGGGGAGTAGTACTCTACAGACGGGGGGAGTAGTACTCTACAGACAGGGGGAGTAGTACTCTACAGACAGGGGGAGTAGTACTCTACCTCCAATAGATTATGGCAGGTGGTTATTGGGAGACATTGATGTTTTCCATCCGTTCTTCCCCTCAGTCGTCCTCCAGTTCCAGCCAGGAGGATGAGAAGTCCACCCTGGAGGAGGTGAGTGAGGGGTTCATCCCCATCGACCAGCCCCCCCTGGCCCCCTCCACCCCGGGCAGCCAAGGCCCAGAGCTCCCCTTCCAGACCCAGAACCAGCCTGAGACCCAGACCCTCAACAAGTCCAGCTCCTCCCCTGAGCTCCAGACCCTACCAGAGGCCTTCCCCAAGACCACAACAGGACCCGGGGCCGGAGGAGGAGAGGCACCCGGGGTTCGGTCCCCCTCGGAGGGGAAGAGCCAGCCACAACAGCCCCCGGTGGAGAAAGAGATAGAGAAGGTGGAGAGTGGAGGAGGAGGGGTGAACAGACAGAATCAGAGTGGGGATACCACCCCAGTGACAGGGGGGTTGTCTGGGACATCGGGAGGAGGAGGGGTGAACAGACAGAATCAGAGTGGGGATACCACCCCAGTGACAGGGGGGTTGTCTGGGACATCGGGAGGAGGAGGTTCCTCTTCCTCGCAGGGAGCCAGGATGAGGTTGGAGTTCCCAGCGCCCCACCAGCCTGGACCCCTCTCCCCCAGCGGAGGGCACCGTCCCAGGGGTCACACCATCTCAGTGTCCGCCCCCTCCTCCAGGAGAGAGAGGATAGGAGGAGATGCGTACCACACCACCCGTCCCGGACCCACCAACACTGAGAAGACCAGTGGACTCAGTCCCAGGTTATATAGACACACACACACACACACACACACACACACACACACACACACACACACACACACACACACACACACACACACACACACACACACACACACACACAGAGCCTTTCCTAATGCTTTTCTCTCTCCCTCTGTCTTGTAGTTTTGTGTTCCTTCAGCTCTACCACTCTCCCTTCTTTGGCAACGAGGCCAACAAGCCTCTCCTGCTGCCCAAGTCTCAGGTGAGTGTGTGTGTGTGTGTGTGTGTGTGTCTCTCTCTCTCCTCCAACTCTCTCTCTCTCTCGCTCTCTCTCTCTCTCCTAGCTGATCGACAGAGTGTGTGTGTGTTTCTCTCTCTCTCTCTCTCTCCCCTCTAGCTGATCGACAGAGCGGTGAAGGTTCTGGACCAGATGCCTCCGTACGATACCCATAAGATTGGAGTGGTGTTTGTAGGAGCTGGACAGGTGAGTCCAGGTGTCTTTGAAGGGATCCTACCAGATGAATCTACCTCCCCAGAGTCAGGTGGACACCATCTGTATGGTATCTGTGTGCAGGATGTAGGAGGTTTTGTGAGCCGATACTAACTAGTGTCAGAGCTATGACTTCAAACAGACACTGCTTCGTTGTAACAGTCTCTCAGTATCCCTTTAAACCAGGGACGGGCTGCTTTGAGGGGCTTGCTGGGGGCGTTTTTGATGACATTTCCTGCAATCCACATATTGCCACGGGGTGGAGAGAGATGTTTGTAATTTTGTGATCAATTTCCTGCAATTCTACACACTTTGCCTCGGGGCTTGGAGAAGATCAATGGGGGCCAATCGGTCTGGAATTCAACCATGATTATTACAGGTTTGGGTAGCTGGCCGCTAGACTAACTACAGGTTTGGGTAGCCGGCCTCTAGACTAACTACAGGTTTGGGTAGCCGGCCTCTAGACTAGCTACAGGTTTGGGTAGCCGGCCGCTATACTAAGTACAGGTTTGGGTAGCCGGCCGCAAGATGAGCTACAGGTTTGGGTAGCCGGCCGCTAGACGAGCTACAGGTTTGGGTAGCCGGCCGCTAGACGAGCTACAGGTTTGGGTAGCCGGCCGCTATACTAACTACAGGTTTGGGTAGCCGGCCGCTAGACTAACTACAGGTTTGGGTAGCCGGCCGCTAGACTAACTACAGGTTTGGGTAGCCGGCCGCTAGACTAACTACAGGTTTGGGTAGCCGGCCTCTAGACTAGCTGCAGGTTTGGGTAGCCGGCCGCTAGACTAGCTGCAGGTTTGGGTAGCCGGCCGCTAGACTAGCTGCAGGTTTGGGTAGCCGGCCGCTAGACTAGCTACAGGTTTGGGTAGCCGGCCGCTAGACTAGCTACAGGTTTGGGTAGCCGGCCGCTAGACTAACTACAGGTTTGGGTAGCCGGCCGCTAGACTAGCTACAGGTTTGGGTAGCCGGCCGCTAGACTAGCTACAGGTTTGGGTAGCCGGCCGCTAGACTAGCTACAGGTTTGGGTAGCCGGCCGCTAGACTAGCTACAGGTTTGGGTAGCCGGCCTCTAGACTAGCTACAGGTTTGGGTAGCCGGCCTCTAGACTAGCTACAGGTTTGGGTAGCCGGCCTCTAGACTAACTACAGGTTTGGGTAGCCGGCCTCTAGACTAACTACAGGTTTGGGTAGCCGGCCTCTAGACTAACTACAGGTTTGGGTAGCCGGCCTCTAGACTAACTACAGGTTTGGGTAGCCGGCCTCTAGACTAACTACAGGTTTGGGTAGCTGACATTTGGCTAACAAGGGAAACACTGCAGATGCACAAACACATTTAGAAATTCCACCTTGTGTTTTGGGGGGGGGGGGGTTGTCCCCCCCGTCCACACATGACCACAAGGACTCTATAAACCCTGTGTGGACCGGAGACGACATTTAGATTCCAGAGGAAGGTACAAATGAGTCTGAAACTTGTAGAGGTAGTATGGGTTGACTACCAAAACAACCTTTAATGAACGGGCTCTCTCCTTCCTCCCCCTCTCTCCCTCCCCTTTCCCTCTCTCCCTCCCCTTTCCCTCTCTCCATCCCCTTTCCCTCTCTCCCTCCCCTTTCCCTCTCTCCTTCCTCCCCCTCTCTCCCTCCCCTTTCCCTCTCTCCTTCCTCCCTCTCTCCTTCCCCTTTCCCTCTCTCCCTCCCCTTTCCCTCTCTCCTTCCTCCCCCTCTCTCCCTCCCCCTTTTCCTCTCTCCTTCCTCCCCCTCTCTCCCTCCCCCTTTTCCTCTCTCCTTCCTCCCCCTCTCTCCCTCCCCCTTTCCCTCTCTCCTTCCTCCCCCTCTCTCCCTCCCCCTTTCTCTCTCTCCTTCCTCCCCCTCTCTCCTTCCTGCTCCCTACCCCAGGTATTCAACGAGGTGTCCATCTTGTCCAATGAGTATGGTTCTAACCGCTATGCTGGCTTCCTGACCGGCCTGGGGAAGTTGATCCACCTGAAGGACTGTGATCCAGACCAGATCTTCCTGGGGGGTCTAGACCAGTATGGAGATGACGGGGAGTTTACCTACTGCTGGCACGATGACATCATGCAGGGTGACTGTATTTCTACTTACAGGTGTTACTCTGTACCCCAGGGTTCAGGGTTAAAGCTGATGCCCAACAGAGGGGTCGGTCTGTCTGTACCCCCACTAACCCCCCTCTCCTCCTCTCCTCAGCCATCTTCCACATAGCCACCCTGATGCCCAACAGAGGGGTCAGTCTGTCTGTACCCCCACTAACCCCCCTCTCCTCCTCTCCTCAGCCATCTTCCACATAGCCACCCTGATGCCCAACAGAGGGGTCTGTCTGTACCCCCACTAACCCCCCTCTCCTCCTCTCCTCAGCCATCTTCCACATAGCCACCCTGATGCCCAACAGAGACAGTGATAAGGGCTGCTGTACCCCCACTAACCCCCCTCTCCTCCTCTCCTCAGCCATCTTCCACATAGCCACCCTGATGCCCAACAGAGACAGTGATAAGGGCTGCTGTACCCCCACTAACCCCCCTCTCCTCCTCTCCTCAGCCATCTTCCACATAGCCACCCTGATGCCCAACAGAGACAGTGATAAGGGCTGCTGTACCCCCACTAACCCCCCTCTCCTCCTCTCCTCAGCCATCTTCCACATAGCCACCCTGATGCCCAACAGAGACAGTGATAAGGGCTGCTGTACCCCCACTAACCCCCCTCTCCTCCTCTCCTCAGCCATCTTCCACATAGCCACCCTGATGCCCAACAGAGACAGTGATAAGGGCTGCTGTACCCCCACTAACTCCCCCTCTCCTCCTCTCCTCAGCCATCTTCCACATAGCCACCCTGATGCCCAACAGAGACAGTGATAAGGGCTGCTGTACCCCCACTAACCCCCCTCTCCTCCTCTCCTCAGCCATCTTCCACATAGCCACCCTGATGCCCAACAGAGACAGTGATAAGGGCTGCTGTACCCCCACTAACCCCCCTCTCCTCCTCTCCTCAGCCATCTTCCACATAGCCACCCTGATGCCCAACAGAGACAGTGATAAGGGCTGCTGTACCCCCACTAACCCCCCTCTCCTCCTCTCCTCAGCCATCTTCCACATAGCCACCCTGATGCCCAACAGAGACAGTGATAAGGGCTGCTGTACCCCCACTAACCCCCCTCTCCTCCTCTCCTCAGCCATCTTCCACATAGCCACCCTGATGCCCAACAGAGACAGTGATAAGGGCTGCTGTAACAAGAAGAGACACATTGGAAACGACTTTGTTATGGTGGTTTACAACGACTCAGGAGAGGAGTACAAACTGGGGACCATCAAGGTACACTCTCACTCACTCACTCACTCACTCACTCACTCACTCATCACTCACTCACAGGCAGACAAACACACCCACTTTTGTTCTTTGTGTTCATTTTGATTAAATAATGATAACTCTTCTATATTCTTCTTTCTCTCTCCTCCCTATCCCTCTCTCCTCCCTCTCCCTCTCTCCTCCCTATCCCTCTCTCCTCCCTATCCCTCTCTCCTCCCTATCCCTCTCTCCTCCCTATCCCTCTCTCCTCCCTCTCCCTCTCTCCTCCCTCTCCCTCTCTCCTCCCTATCCCTCTCTCCTCCCTATCCCTCTCGTCTCGTCTCTCTCCTCCCTCTCGTCTCTCTCCTCCCTATCCCTCCCTCTCTCCTCCCTCCCCCCGTCTCTCTCCTCCCTCCCTCTCCCTCTCGTCTCCCTCCCCCCCGTCTCTCTCCTCCCTCCCTCTCCCTCTCGTCTCCCTCCCCCTCGTCTCTCTCCTCCCTCCCCCTCGTCTCTCTCCTCCCTCCCTCTCGTCTCTCTCCTCCCTCCCTCTCGTCTCTCTCCTCCCTCCCTCTCGTCTCTCTCCTCCCTCCCTCTCGTCTCTCTCCTCCCTCCCCCTCGTCTCTCTCCTCCCTCCCTCTCGTCTCTCTCCTCCCTCCCTCTCGTCTCTCTCCTCCCTCCCTCTCGTCTCTCTCCTCCCTCCCTCTCGTCTCTCTCCTCCCTCCCTCTCGTCTCTCTCCTCCCTCCCTCTTGCCTCTCTCCTCCCTCCCTCTCGTCTCTCTCCTCCCTCCCTCTCGTCTGTGTCCCAGGGTCAGTTTAACTTTGTTGAGGTGATCATTAAGCCTCTGGACTACGGAAGTAACCTGGTCACCCTGCAGTGCAGGAAAGGTGAGAGGAAGGGAAGGAGAGAGGAAGGGGAGGGGATGAATAACAAGGACTAATATAGAGATGGACAATGAAGCAGGGAGCCAAGGGGGATGTTTTAAATCATAATTCAGTTTTTGTTGAAGTGAAATGGACTGATTTTGTATTTTTTCCTTCTCTTTCCCCATATCTCCCTCCCTCTACTTCCTCACCTCTTTCCTTCTCCCTCTCTCTACTTCCTCACCTCTTTCCTTCTCCCTCCCTCTACTTCCTCACCTCTTTCCTTCTCCCTCTCTCTACTTCCTCACCTCTTTCCTTCTCCCTCCCTCTACTTCCTCACCTCTTTCCTTCTCCCTCTCTCTACTTCCTCACCTCTTTCCTTCTCCCTCTCTCTACTTCCTCACCTCTTTCCTTCTCCCTCCCTCTACTTCCTCACCTCTTTCCTTCTCCCTCTCTCTACTTCCTCACCTCTTTCCTTCTCCCTCTACTTCCTCTTTCCTTCTCTCTCTCTCTCTACTTCCTCACCTCTTTCCTCCTCTCTCTACTTCCTCATCTCTTTCCTTCTCCCTCTCTCTACTTCCTCATCTCTTTCCTTCTCCCTCTCTCTACTTCCTCACCTCTTTCCTTCTCCCTCTCTCTACTTCCTCACCTCTTTCCTCCTCCCTCTACTTCCTCACCTCTTTCCTTCTCCCTCTCTCTGTCTCCATCCATCAGATCTGGAGGGTCTAGTTGACACCAGTGTAGTGAAGATCGTCTCAGACCAAAACCTTCCATTGCTGGTACGACAGATGGCCCTACACGCTAACGTGAGTTACACACACACACACACAGAGAGAGTCCTAACTCATTTCTCCACCTGGACATTTAATTAAAGTTCATGCTGTTGATAACTGCATGCTGATTCAGCACACGCTGTCATGACTGTCTGTATGTCTCCCTGTGTGTTTCAGATGGCATCTCTGGTCCACCAGTACAGAGCAAACCCTTCTGATGCCTACGCCTCCAAGTGGCTGGCCAGACTACGACACATCAAGAGACTCCGGACAAGGGTGAGAACACACATACATACACACACGCATACACACACACACATACACACATACACACACACACACACACACACATACACACACACACACATACACATACACATACACACACACACACACACATACACATACACATACACATACACACACATACACATACACACACACACAGTCAGTGGAGAAGCCTTTCTTTTGTTTCTCGGTGAGAGTTAGAGCACCTCAGAGAACAAACCTCCGTTGTGGACTGAACAGTCAACATTAAACCTGGAAATGTATTCAATGCAACAACAACAAAAACTGCTGTTTGAAAAAAGTAGATGTTGATGACCTGCTAAAAACACATGTTTACAAGTGAAGTTCAAGGATATTCTAAACTACCTACATTCCCAACATGTCCATATCGCCGAGGTCCTACTGTGAAATCAGGCAATTTCTCAACTCAATCCCCCCCACAGGCCCAGGAGGAGATCCGGTCTCGTCTCACCCCTGGTATCTCTCTGATCCCCTCCCCCCACAGGCCCAGGAGGAGATCCAGTCCCGTCTCACCCCTGGTATCTCTCTGATCCCCCCCCCCCCCCCCCCCCCCCCCACAGGCCCAGGAGGAAATCCGGTCTCGTCTCACCCCTGGTATCTCTCTGACCCCCCCCCACAGGCCCAGGAGGAGATCCAGTCCCGTCTCACCCCTGGTTATCTCTCTGATCCCACAGGCCCAGGAGGAGATCCAGTCCCGTCTCACCCCTGGTATCTCTCTGATTCTCCCCCCCCACAGCCCCAGGAGATCCAGTCTCGTCTCACCCCTGGTATCTCTCTGATTTCCCCCCCCCCCCACAGGCCCAGGAGGAGATCCAGTCTCGTCCCACCCCCGGTATCTCTCTGACCCAGAGCCACTCCTCCCAGACCAAACAGTCCTCCTACCAGCAGGTCAGCGGAGGAGGCTCCAACACGGACTCCTCCGGACAGAGGAAGAGACTGGTCTCCACCGTGGACGACTTCACCGACTTCGTCTGAGCCTTGAGGACGCCTTCCCCGTGTCTAATGTCTATACTAGTATACTACTGCGGGTCAAATGGTACCCTACTCCCTATATAGTGTGCTACTGTTGACCAGAGTCATATGGACCATGGTCAACAGTAGTGCACTATATAGGGAATAGGGTGCCCTTTCACACATAGTTTGCATCCCCAATACATTGGTTTCATACTATGTAGTATGCTAGTATGGATATTGTAACAGAGTGATATTTCTGATACTGTTTCCGGTCCCCCTGCTCAAGGCAGACGTTGCCTCCCTCACCACAGATCTAGGATCAGGTTATCCGAGTGGTTCTAATGTCCACTAGCAGGAGGATAATAAAATACCTGATCCTAGATCTGTTTAGTCAGGGACAACATTGACCTGCTTTCGCTCTTTCTCTCTTGATACACACACACACACACACACACCGGTTGAATAACTTCCTGCTTTCTACCTATATGATTTGACGATTCTCTCCCAGACATTTGTCTTGACAAGCTGATGTGGCTTTTCATCCAACTGCTCCCATGAATTAGCTGTGATGGTGATGAGATGACAGGCTGCACCATCTGTACCGAACTAACGCTGCGTCCCTATTGTCTTTCTAATACACTATGCTTGACCAGGACACGTGGGCTCTGTCTAAAGTAGTGCACTATGTAGAGGGAATAGGGTGCCATTTGGAACGCAGAGAAAGACCCCCCCCCCCCCGTGGTTTACACAGCCGACGCCCACCCTTTCATCCCTCTCCTCATTTCCTTCTCTCATCCCCTCGCAAAACCACTCAGAAGGAAGTATGGTAACACCACATTTGAAAGCTGTGTGTGTGTACAGAATAAACAAAACAAATAGCCAATGAAAGTGTCTGTTTTTTTTCTTCCATTTCTATTTGTATTGTGATGTCATGGGGGGGGGGGTAGTGCACTGGGGGGGGGGGTAGGAGGGGGTAGTGCACTGGGCTAGGGACCAGATTACAGGCTCTCATCTTGCAGAAAACCTTTCTCAAAAAAAAAAAAAGGATTTATAGCCCTGGTTTTCATGATCTGATCAAGACGATCCAAACACATCACATACAGTGCATTCTGGAAGTATTCAGACCCCTTGACCTTTTCCACATGTTGTTAAGTTACAGCCTTATTCTAAAATGGCTTATATAAATAAGAATCCTCATCAATCTACACACAACACATCTGGGACATCATGTCTCGCTCCATCCACCAACGCCACGTTGCACCACAGACTGTCCAGGCGTTGTAGGGAGGTCATACAGGCACGTGGAGGCCACACTCACTACTGAGCCTCATTTGGACTTGTTTTAAGGACATTACATCAAAGTTGGATCAGCCTGTAGTGTGGTTTTCCACTTTAATTTTGAGTGTGACTCCAAATCCAGACCTCCATGGGTTGATAAATTTGATTTCCATTGATAATTTTTGTGTGATTTTGTTGTCAGCACATTCAACTATGTAAAGAAAAAAAGAATTTAATAAGAATATTTCATTCATTCAGATCTAGGATGTGTTATTTTAGTGTTCCCTTTATTTTTTTGAGCAGTGTCTCACAGTTGACCATGCATGTCAGAGCAAAAACCAAGCTATGAGGTCGAAGGAATTGTCTGTGGAGCTCCGAGACAGGATTGTGTCGAGGCACTGATCTGGGGAACGGTACCAAAACATTTCTGCATCATTGAATGTCCCCAAGAACACATCATTCTGAAATGGAAGAAGTTTGGACCCACCAAATCTCCCGGCCAAACTGAGCAATTGGGGGATAAGGACCTTGGTCAGGGAGGTAACCAAGAACCGGATAGTCACTCTGACAGAGCTCCAGAGTTCTTCTGTGTAGGTGGGAGAACCTTCCAGCAGCACTCCACCAATCAGGCCTTTATAGTAGAGTGGCCAGACGGAACCCACTCCTCAATAAAAAGCACATGACAGCCCACTTGGAGTTTGCCAAAATGCACCTAAAGGACTCAGATCATGAGAAACAAGATTCTCTGGTCTGATGAAACCAAGATTGAACTCTTTGGCATGAATGCCAAGCGTCACGTCTGGATGAGACCTGGCATCATCCCTACGGTGAAGCATGGTGGTGGCAACATGCTGTGGGGGTGTTTTTCAGTGGCAGGGACTGGGAGACTAGTCAGGAACGAGGGAAAGATGAACTTAGCAAAGTAGAAAAATCCTTGATGAAAACTCAGGATCTTAGACTGGGGCGAAGGTTTACCTTCCAACAGAACAACCCTCAGCACACAGCCAAGACAACGCAGGAGTGGCTTCGGGACAAGTCTCTGAATGTCTTTTAGACTTGAACCCGATCGAACATCTCTGGAGAAACCTGAAAATAGCTGTGCAGCGATGCTCCCCATCCAACCTGACAGCTTGAGAGGATCTGCAGAGAAGAATGGGAGAAACTCCCCAATACAGGTGTGCCAAGCTTGTAGCGTCATACAAAAGAAGACTCGAGGCTGTAATCGCTGCCAAGGTCAATTTGACTCACCTGTAAACTTCACCCGCTGTTGTAACTGTAAGCCCCGCCCACTGAGCTTTCGTCCATCCAATCCATTCGTCCCCTACTGCCGCCAGAGGTGGTCAGGAAGATCAGTACTTTGTGGACAACTGGCCAAGGTCTTATGGACGACCCGTCTTTATGGGTATTTTGATAGTGAAAATGTCCTAGGTGAACAATTAGTCTCCCACAAGACGGATACATGCTCTCATAGCTGTCAAACTCTTTA
The DNA here is from genome assembly GCF_002021735.2 of Oncorhynchus kisutch. Taxonomy (NCBI): domain Eukaryota; kingdom Metazoa; phylum Chordata; class Actinopteri; order Salmoniformes; family Salmonidae; genus Oncorhynchus; species Oncorhynchus kisutch. The sequence continues at coordinate 4,194,662 of NW_022261978.1, read as the reverse complement.
TTCGACTTTGTCAAGTGCAAAAGCAGGAGAAATGCTACAGGCGCATGATACAATACAACGATACAGAACAGACCACAACGCTTTTGTTTCAACATGCAAATGTAGGACAAAGTACGTGTTACACCAAGACAAAATACTAAACATGCAGAAGGGACTAGCTTTGGCACGATGTAGTTACACACAGTAAAAACCGGGCCGAAATATATATATATCTCAGGTGAAATGGGAGAACCTGCTCTTCATTGTTTTCTTTGGATTTAAGAACTTCTTTGTAGCGCTTGAATTGTGAACTGAGAGTTGCTATGGGAACTGTCAGGTGTGTTGTCTAGGGGATGGAGGACACTAAAAGAAGGTGTGAAACCGGAACGCCAGTGCTTAACGACCGTAAAAACCAACAACTCTGCAGCACATCAACAAAACTGAGAATGATATAACTCAAGAAGTAGCTACATACAAACTGACTGATGAGAAAACAGGGTTTTGATATAACTTTGTAACTGAACGTTACATTGTTGTGGTACGTTTATGGACAGGACCACCAATCTTTTGGAGACTGCCACCAACAGGCTTGGAGTAAAATGTACATCCAAAATATCTTTGTGGGCTTGGAAAAGGGAACATGGCTTGGAATGGTTGGTTCTAGAGTGTTCTAGCGTGTGGGCTGTGTTCTATTAACGGGAGATGAATATAATACTTTGGTCTGGATGGAACATCAGAGAATCATTACAACGATTCTAAAAGCACTACTATGACACTTCTCACTTGAAATTCATCTGACCTTTCAACAACAACAAACAGAAGAGAACAAACAAATAAGGCCAACTTCCTGGTTATGGGGGGGGGGGGGGGGCGGGGTCCCTGAGATCTGCCCACAGGAAACAGGAAGTTTGTGGGGAGGAATTTCTTTTTCTTTCCAGGAAGTAGAGTGACCATCAATAACAACAACGATAAAAAAACAAGCACAAAATGACAAAAGAAAATACAAAATGAAAACGCTTCAATTTCCTGACATAGTTATTACTGTTATAATACTCATTAGAAGATCATTTTGTATAGCTGTTTTGTATATTAAAATAACAAAAAAAATTGGGAAAGTAACACAGGAGTTAAATATGGATAAGAGCGTCAGAAGGAGATAAAGTGCCAAGTACAAAAGGAATTTTCTTTAAAAATGTAAAAAGATACAACTCTTGACGCGTACATAATGCACAGACTTTGGCAACGCTAATTGTTCAAATATGTGTGAAGCATCTATTGGTTTTCTCTATTGGTTTTCTATTGGCTTTCTCTATTGGTTTTCTCTATTGGTTTTCTCTATTGGTTTTCTATTGGTTTTCTCTATTGGTTTTCGTACCAAGCTTATTATTTTCAATACGCTCACACACACTCAAACACACATTACAACAAAAGTGCTTTAAATTAGAACCATATTGAAAGCAACATACATTTTTACTGATAATATTCCAAAATGATAACCAAGATTATATTCTAGCAGTGTACCCTCGCTTCCTCCTGATAGTTAAGTATTGTAGTTTTTAAGGTGAGAGTTGTAGTTTAGGACTGAGTTAAGACTCCAGACTAAAAGCATAGATGTAGTTAAGTATTGTAGTTTAGGACTGAGTTAAGACTCCAGACTAAAAGCATAGATGTAGTTAAGTATTGTAGTTTAGGACTGAGTTAAGACTCCAGACTAAAAGCATAGATGTAGTTAAGTATTGTAGTTTAGGACTGAGTTAAGACTCCAGACTAAAAGCATAGATGTAGTTAAGTATTGTAGTTTAGGACTGAGTTAAGACTCCAGACTAAAAGCATAGATGTAGTTAAGTATTGTAGTTTAGGACTGAGTTAAGACTCCAGACTAAAAGCATAGATGTAGTTAAGTATTGTAGTTTAGGACTGAGTTAAGACTCCAGACTAAAAGCATAGATGTAGTTAAGTATTGTAGTTTAGGACGGAGTTAAGACTCCAGACTAAAAGCATAGATGTAGTTAAGTATTGTAGTTTAGGACTGAGTTAAGACTCCAGACTAAAAGCATAGATGTAGTTAAGTATTGTAGTTTTTAAGGTGAGAGTTGTAGTTTAGGACTGAGTTAAGACTCTTCCTCCCTACCATCCTACCTCCCTCCCTCCCTACCTTCCTACCTCCCTCCCTACCTTCCTCCCTACTTCCCTCCCTCCCTCCCTACCTTCCTACCTCCCTCCCTCCCTACCTTCCTCCCTACTTCCCTCCCTACCTTCCTCCCTACTTCCCTCCCTACCTTCCTACCTCCCTCCCTCCCTACTTTCCTACCTCCCTCCCTACCTACCTTCCTACCTACCTACCTCCCTCCCTACCTTCCTTCCTCCCTCCCTCCCTCCCTCCCTCCCTCCCTACCTTCCTTCCTCCCTACCTGGGAGTCCTGAAGCAGCCAGTCTGGTCGCACCCTGATAGCCTCTTTGATTTTAGCATCTGTGTTCATGCAAAGGTTGCGTGGTTGTACCTAAAATGCGTGAGTGTGTGTACCAACTAGCTTGAATGTGTGTGTGTGTGTGTGTGACATCTCCAAAGCTTCTGAACAGAGCATTTAGACAGGTCCCACATACCCATGGTGATCCAGAACAATAGCTTCCTTATGTTTTCATGATCAAATAGAAACAATAAATGCAACAGCATAGATAACACACTGAAGCATCAACAACAAGCTGTGTACATCATCAATAAGCTGTGTACATCATCAACAAGCTGTGTATATCATCAACAAGCTGTGTACATCATCATCATCAATAAGCTGTGTACATCATCATCAACAAGCTGTGTACATCATCATCAACAAGCTGTGTACATCATCATCATCAACAAGCTGTGTACATCATCATCATCAACAAGCTGTGTACATCATCATCATCAACAAGCTGTGTACATCATCATCATCAACAAGCTGTGTACATCATCATCATCAATAAGCTGTGTACATCATCAACAAGCTGTGTATATCATCAACAAGCTGTGTACATCATCATCATCAATAAGCTGTGTACATCATCATCAACAAGCTGTGTACATCATCATCAACAAGCTGTGTACATCATCATCATCAACAAGCTGTGTACATCATCATCATCAACAAGCTGTGTACATCATCATCATCAACAAGCTGTGTACATCATCATCATCAACAAGCTGTGTACATCAACAAGCTGTGTACATCATCATCAACAAGCTGTGTACATCAACAAGCTGTGTACATCATCATCAACAAGCTGTGTACATCATCATCATCAACAAGCTGTGTACATCATCATCATCAACAAGCTGTGTACATCATCATCATCAACAAGCTGTGTACATCATCATCATCAACAAGCTGTGTACATCATCATCATCAACGAGCTGTGTACATCAACAAGCTGTGTACATCATCAACAGGTCGTGTACACACTCTTCATTGACTAAACATACAGTCAGCACTCCTAATGTCAGCACAACATGTGCTTCTGTCGACGCCCCCACACGACCTCCGGGGTCACATGGGGTCAGGGTTAGGGGACGGGGGGTAAAGAACTGGCGACCTGCACCTTGTTTCCATGCCAACTCCATGGTGAACGGTCGCTGTTTTGGGGCCTCTTATTTCTCTCTTTCCCTCCTCTCTCGCGTTCTCTCCTTCTGGATTTATAGTGGAACACCAGTGACATCACCTGCTGTGACCAACGCCCACTCATCCTCTACCCAGGATCCTTCCTTTCCTTCCACTCCTCCCTACGGCCCGTTCTGTCCATCCATCCCGAACATCCTTTCTTCTTGAGGGTCCTTCAGGAGGGGTCCTCAGGGTTTGGGGTGTCCGGACACATGCCTGTCTGGGTTGGGGTGCACCTTGTTCTTGAGCGGCGGGGGCTTGCGTTTGCGTGTGGGAATGGTGGTGGTGTGGGCCGGGTGGTTGAAGAGGCTGGAGGGGGGCAGGGTCTCTCTCTCCGTAGGGGGGTCCCACTCTCGAGTGGCGGGAGTGGAGGAGGAGGAGGGGGCAGGGGTGGAGGGTAGGGCGGGAGTAGAGAGGGGTACAGGGGCAGGAGCAGGGGTCAAGGCAGGGGAAATGATATGGGGAGAAACTGGGGTACATATTGGGTCAGGTATAGGGGCAGATACAGGGGTAGATTTCGGAGTAGGTTTAAGGGCAGGGGTAGATATTGGGGTAGGATCAGGGGCCGATTTCATGGCAGGGGTAGATATAGGGGGAGGAAGCGGGACAGGGGTCGATTTCAGGGCAGGGGTAGATGTAGGGGGAGGAACCGGGACAGGGGTCGATTTCGGGGCAGGGGTAGATGTAGGGGGAAGAACCGGGACAGGGGTCGATTTCGGGGCAGGGGTAGGTGTAGGGGGAGGAACCGGGACAGGGGTCGATTTCAGGGCAGGGGTAGGTGTAGGGGGAGGAACCGGGACAGGGGTCGATTTCGGGGCAGGGGTAGATGTAGGGGGAGGAACCGGGACAGGGGTCGATTTCGGGGCAGGGGCAGATTTCGGGGTGTGTTTAGGGTTAGCCCCAGAGTTCCCTGTATCTTTAGGCTGAGCCACGCCCACTACCCCCACCACAGTGTTGACTTTCTGCTGACCTCCTTTTCTTTCTCTCCGTCCAGCAGAGTCTTTCTCGTCCCCCTTTCCCTTCCCTCCTCGGCCCTCTCTACTCTCCCCCCTCTCCTTCTCTCCTCTCCTCCCCTTCCCTCCTCGGCCCTCTCTACTCTCCCCCCTCTCCTTCTCTCCTCTCCTCCCCTTCCCTCCTCGGCCCGCTCTACTCTTCCCCCTCTCCTCCTCTCCTCTCCTCCCCTTCCCCCCCCTCGGCCCTCCTCCCTTCCTCTGGGCACGCTCCAGGACACACTCGGTACGGTACAGCTCCTCGGTCGCCACGGTGACCCGGTCCAGCTGCTGCAGCAAGGCGTCCAGTGTGGGGAGAAGCCTCTTCAGAGTCGCCTCAGTCTCCGCCCTTTCTCGCCAGGCTGTTCCACCCGCCAACGCACCTGGTCCCAATCCGCCAGGACCCAGGCTTAGCCCCATCCCGGGGGCCTCTGTCAGGCTACAGGGGCTGGAAGAGGTGGGTCTCCAGGAGGCCTCAGAGGTCCCGTCCAGGCTGCCAGGGGGCGACTCGGAGCCGTCCAGAGGGGGCAGGCACAGGGACTGACAGTCACTGGTGGAGGAGGAGCGAGAGGGGGGGGGCTCCATGCCCTCAAAACGCACCTTGTGACGAAACTGAGGGAGGGAGGGGTGGAGGGACGAAGGAGGGGGGGGGACAGAGGTAGACAGAGTGGCAGAGGCAGGGAGACAGAGGGAGGGAGAGATGGAGGGGGGGGGGTGACAGAGGTAGACAGAGGGGGGGAGAGAGAGGGTCAATATAAAGTACAGGCTTAAACAATACATTACTCTGGAATAAAAGTCAACTGTACCCCACTTGTAGCAAGATCTTTTTAGGGTGTTAGTGCAGTAGGATAATTTAACTCAAGACATCCAGTCAATGCATTTTATGGGTAAGCAAAATCTAAGTAAGACAACATCTTTTAGCAGTAATACCAAATGACTGCAACAGGAAGCCCGCAGGAAGTAGGAATCTCTCAAAAACATGAAACAGGAAGTTGAAACCAGAAGTGCTCCTACCTCCTTGGTGCGGCTGAGGCCCATCCACATCTTCAGTCGTCGTAGAAACAGCTCCACCATCTCATAGTCCTGTAGGTCCACCACCGGGCGGTACAACTCCGCCCGCGCCCGACGATAGTTCCTTAACAACGCAGAGGTCACCAGCCATAGCAACGCCAGCCGCAGCACGGCGAAGCTCACGTGGAAAACCAGGCTGGAGGCGGAGCTAGAGGGGCCGGTTGTTGTTGACGATGGTCGCAAGGACAACAGGCCACGCCCGCCAGCGCCAAGCAACGACAGGCAGGCGGAGCTCACGCTGCCATATCCGTCCATCACGGAGTGGAAGAGCTGGAGAGGGAGAGAAGAAAGTGAGATATGGAATGATGATTATGTTATGTCTTCACCCACGTCTTTGTTAACCAACCTGTAGACTAAGAGATGATGAAACAGTGTTGTACTGCATCCCAATACTGTTTATCACTACAGAACACTGAGGCTGCATCCCAATACTGTTTATCACTACAGAACACTGAGGCTGCATCCCAATACTGTTCATCACTATAGAACACTGAGGCTGCATCCCAATACTGTTCATCACTATAAAACACTGAGGCTGCATCCCAATACTGTTTATCACTATAAAACACTGAGGCTGCATCCCAATACTGTTCATCACTATAGAACACTGAGGCTGCATCCCAATACTGTTCATCACTATAGAACACTGAGGCTGCATCCCAATACTGTTTATCACTATAAAACACTGAGGCTGCATCCCAATACTGTTCATCACTATAAAACACTGAGGCTGCATCCCAATACTGCTCATCACTATAGAACACTGAGGCTGCATCCCAATACTGTTCATCACTATAGAACACTGAGGCTGCATCCCAATACTGTTCATCACTACAGAACACTGAGGCTGCATCCCAATACTGTTCATCACTATAGAACACTGAGGCTGCATCCCAATACTGTTCATCACTATAGAACACTGAGGCTGCATCCCAATACTGTTCATCACTACAGAACACTGAGGCTGCATCCCAATACTGTTCATCACTATAGAACACTGAGGCTGCATCCCAATACTGTTCATCACTATAGAACACTGAGACTGCATCCCAATACTGCTCATCACTATAGAACACTGAGGCTGCATCCCAATACTGTTCATCACTATAGAACACTGAGGCTGCATCCCAATACTGCTCATCACTATAGAACACTGAGGCTGCATCCCAATACTGTTCATCACTATAGAACACTGAGGCTGCATCCCAATACTGTTCATCACTATAGAACACTGAGGCTGCATCCCAATACTGTTCATCACTATAGAACACTGAGGCTGCATCCCAATACTGTTCATCACTATAGAACACTGAGGCTGCATCCCAATACTGTTCATCACTATAGAACACTGAGGCTGCATCCCAATACTGTTCATCACTATAGAACACAGAACACTGAGGCTGCATCCCAATACTGTTCATCACTATAGAACACTGAGGCTGCATCCCAATACTGTTCATCACTATAGAACACTGAGGCTGCATCCCAATACTGTTCATCACTATAGAACACTGAGGCTGCATCCCAATACTGCTCATCACTATAGAAAACTGAGGCTGCATCCCAATACTGTTCATCACTATAGAACACTGAGGCTGCATCCCAATACTGTTCATCACTATAGAACACTGAGGCTGCATCCCAATACTGTTCATCACTATAGAACACTGAGGCTGCATCCCAATACTGTTCATCACTATAGAACACAGAACACTGAGGCTGCATCCCAATACTGCTCATCACTATAGAACACTGAGGCTGCATCCCAATACTGTTCATCACTATAGAACACTGAGGCTGCATCCCAATACTGTTCATCACTATAGAACACTGAGGCTGCATCCCAATACTGTTCATCACTATAAAACACTGAGGCTGCATCCCAATACTGTTCATCACTATAGAACACTGAGGCTGCATCCCAATACTGTTCATCACTATAGAACACTGAGGCTGCATCCCAATACTGTTCATCACTATAGAACACTGAGGCTGCATCCCAATACTGTTCATCACTATAGAACACTGAGGCTGCATCCCAATACTGTTCATCACTATAGAACACTGAGGCTGCATCCCAATACTGTTCATCACTATAGAACACTGAGGCTGCATCCCAATACTGTTCATCACTATAGAACACAGAACACTGAGGCTGCATCCCAATACTGTTTATCACTATAAAACACTGAGGCTGCATCCCAATACTGTTCATCACTATAAAACACTGAGGCTGCATCCCAATACTGCTCATCACTATAGAACACTGAGGCTGCATCCCAATACTGTTCATCACTATAGAACACTGAGGCTGCATCCCAATACTGTTCATCACTACAGAACACTGAGGCTGCATCCCAATACTGTTCATCACTATAGAACACTGAGGCTGCATCCCAATACTGTTCATCACTATAGAACACTGAGGCTGCATCCCAATACTGTTCATCACTACAGAACACTGAGGCTGCATCCCAATACTGTTCATCACTATAGAACACTGAGGCTGCATCCCAATACTGTTCATCACTATAGAACACTGAGACTGCATCCCAATACTGCTCATCACTATAGAACACTGAGGCTGCATCCCAATACTGTTCATCACTATAGAACACTGAGGCTGCATCCCAATACTGCTCATCACTATAGAACACTGAGGCTGCATCCCAATACTGTTCATCACTATAGAACACTGAGGCTGCATCCCAATACTGTTCATCACTATAGAACACTGAGGCTGCATCCCAATACTGTTCATCACTATAGAACACTGAGGCTGCATCCCAATACTGTTCATCACTATAGAACACTGAGGCTGCATCCCAATACTGTTCATCACTATAGAACACTGAGGCTGCATCCCAATACTGTTCATCACTATAGAACACAGAACACTGAGGCTGCATCCCAATACTGTTCATCACTATAGAACACTGAGGCTGCATCCCAATACTGTTCATCACTATAGAACACTGAGGCTGCATCCCAATACTGTTCATCACTATAGAACACTGAGGCTGCATCCCAATACTGCTCATCACTATAGAACACTGAGGCTGCATCCCAATACTGTTCATCACTATAGAACACTGAGGCTGCATCCCAATACTGTTCATCACTATAGAACACTGAGGCTGCATCCCAATACTGTTCATCACTATAGAACACTGAGGCTGCATCCCAATACTGTTCATCACTATAGAACACAGAACACTGAGGCTGCATCCCAATACTGCTCATCACTATAGAACACTGAGGCTGCATCCCAATACTGTTCATCACTATAGAACACTGAGGCTGCATCCCAATACTGTTCATCACTATAGAACACTGAGGCTGCATCCCAATACTGTTCATCACTATAAAACACTGAGGCTGCATCCCAATACTGTTCATCACTATAGAACACTGAGGCTGCATCCCAATACTGTTCATCACTATAGAACACTGAGGCTGCATCCCAATACTGTTCATCACTATAGAACACTGAGGCTGCATCCCAATACTGTTCATCACTATAGAACACTGAGGCTGCATCCCAATACTGTTCATCACTATAGAACACTGAGGCTGCATCCCAATACTGTTCATCACTATAGAACACTGAGGCTGCATCCCAATACTGTTCATCACTATAGAACACTGAGGCTGCATCCCAATACTGTTCATCACTATAGAACACAGAACACTGAGGCTGCATCCCAATACTGTTCATCACTATAAAACACTGAGGCTGCATCCCAATACTGTTCATCACTATAGAACACTGAGGCTGCATCCCAATACTGTTCATCACTATAGAACACTGAGGCTGCATCCCAATACTGTTCATCACTATAGAACACTGAGGCTGCATCCCAATACTGTTCATCACTATAGAACACTGAGGCTGCATCCCAATACTGTTCATCACTATAGAACACTGAGGCTGCATCCCAATACTGTTCATCACTATAGAACACTGAGGCTGCATCCCAATACTGCTCATCACTATAGAACACTGAGGCTGCATCCCAATACTGTTCATCACTATAGAACACTGAGGCTGCATCCCAATACTGTTCATCACTATAGAACACTGAGGCTGCATCCCAATACTGTTCATCACTATAGAACACTGAGGCTGCATCCCAATACTGTTCATCACTATAGAACACTGAGGCTGCATCCCAATACTGTTCATCACTATAGAACACTGAGGCTGCATCCCAATACTGTTTATCACTATAGAACACTGAGGCTGCATCCCAATACTGTTCATCACTATAGAACACTGAGGCTGCATCCCAATACTGTTCATCACTATAGAACACAGAACACTGAGGCTGCATCCCAATACTGCTCATCACTATAGAACACTGAGGCTGCATCCCAATACTGTTCATCACTATAGAACACTGAGGCTGCATCCCAATACTGTTCATCACTACAGAACACTGAGGCTGCATCCCAATACTGTTCATCACTACAGAACACAGAACACTGAGGCTGCATCCCAATACTGTTCATCACTATAGAACACTGAGGCTGCATCCCAATACTGTTCATCACTATAGAACACTGAGGCTGCATCCCAATACTGTTCATCACTATAGAACACTGAGGCTGCATCCCAATACTGTTCATCACTATAAAACACTGAGGCTTTATTCTATCACCTAGTTACTGTACTACTGACCCGGACCCATAGTGCACTATATCGGGAATAGTGTGTCATTTGGGACATAGTCTTAGTATAGACTCTCATGACTCAGTGAGTGAAGCAGACGGAGTAAATATGCAGCTGGACACACCCACACATCTAGTTGTCATCTGCCTGAATGATGTGTCTGTATGCAGCTTGGCAAGACAAAGCCCAGGGTGTGATTGATCCGACAGAGCTCTCTGAATGTCAATAAGAAAGGAGAGAGAATGGATACAAGAGCCAAATAGCTCACATTATCTCTCTTCCTCTCTCTCTCTCCCTCCCTTCTCTCTCTCACTCATTGAAACAACCAAACAGCATATTGTCAGTCTTCACTTGTTGACTAGAAGAGATGCTGCTGTTCTCTACCACAGAAGGGCTTCTGGTAATGAAGAGGAATAAAACAGGTCACCACTTGAGTGTGTGAGTTACCAGGTGTCCTGTGTGTGTGTGTGTGTGTGTGTGTGTGTGAGTTACCAGGTGTCCTGTGTGTGTGTGTGTGTGTGTGTGTATTACCAGGTGTCCTGTGTGTGTGTGAGTTACCAGGTGTCCTGTGTGTGTGTGTGTGTATTACCAGGTGTCCTGTGTGTGTGTGTGTGTGTGTGTGTGTGTATTACCAGGTGTCCTGTGTGTGTGTGTGTGTGTGTGAGTTACCAGGTGTCCTGTGTGTGTGTGTGTGTGTGTATTACCAGGTGTCCTGTGTGTGTGTGTGTGTGTGTGTATTACCAGGTGTCCTGTGTGTGTGTGTGTGTGTGTGTATTACCAGGTGTCCTGTGTGTGTGTGTGTGTGTGTGTGTGTATTACCAGGTGTCCTGTGTGTGTGTGTATGTGTGAGTTACCAGGTGTCCTGTGTGTGTGTGTGTGTGTGTTTGTGTATATTACCAGGTGTCCTGTGTGTGTGTGTGTGAGTTACCAGGTGTCCTGTGTGTGTGTGTGTGTGTGTGTGAGTTACCAGTTGTCCTGTGTGTGTGTGTGTGTGTGTGTGTGTGTGTGTGTGTGTGTGTGTGTGTGTATATTACCAGGTGTCCTGTGTGTGTGTGTGTGTGTATTACCAGGTGTCCTGTGTGTGTGTGTGTGTGTGTGTGTGTGTGTGTGTGTATTACCAGGTGTCCTGTGTGTGTGTGTGTGTGTGTGTGTATTACCAGGTGTCCTGTGTGTGTGTGTGTGTGTGTGTATTACCAGGTGTCCTGTGTGTGTGTATGTGTGTGAGTTACCAGGTGTCCTGTGTGTGTGTGTGTGTGTGTGTATTACCAGGTGTCCTGTGTGTGTGAGTTACCAGGTGTCCTGTGTGTGTGTGTGTGTGAGTTACCAGTTGTCCTGTGTGTGTGTGTGTGTGTGTGTGTGTGTGTGTGTGTGTGTGTGTGTGTGTGTGTGTGTGTGTGTGTGTGTGTGTGTGTGTGTGTGTGTGTGTGTGTATTACCAGGTGTCCTGTGTGTGTGTGTGTGTGTGTGTATTACCAGGTGTCCTGTGTGTGAGTAGGCCAGCAGCAGGACCAGCAGGACCAGACCTGTTCCTATCAGTTCCCAGACAGAGCGTCTCAGAGCCCTGCCAAACACTGCCCACTCCCTCAGGAAACGCAACTGGTGGGACGCCTGGTGAGAGGGAGGAGGAGGGAGGGGGAGATGGACAGGGGGAAGAGGAGGGAGGGGGAGATGGACGGAGGGAGGGAATGGAGGGAAGGAGTGAGGGAGAGAGAAAGAGAGATTCGAAACCTGCATTGGATCCATCCATTCTCTCTATCTGACCTTCACCAGTACAGCTAACCCCCTCCCTCACCCCCCCTCTCTCTATCTGACCTTCATCAGTACAGCTAACCCCCTCCCTCACCCCCCCCTCTCTCTATCTGACCTTCACCAGTACAGCTAACCCCCTCCCTCACCCCCCCTCTCTCTATCTGACCTTCACCAGTACAGCTAACCCCCTCCCTCACCCCCCCTCTCTCTATCTGACCTTCACCAGTACAGCTTACCCCCTCCCTCACCCCCCCTCTCTCTATCTGACCTTCACCAGTACAGCTTACCCCCTCCCTCACCCCCCCTCTCTCTATCTGACCTTCACCAGTACAGCTTACCCCCTCACTCTATCTGACCTTCACCAGTACAGCTAACCTCCTCCCCCTCACTCCCTCCCTCCCCTCTATCTTAATATGACCTTCAGCAGTACAGCTAACCCCCTCCCTCCCTCTCTCTCAATCTGATTTTCAGCAGTACAGCTAACCCCCTCCCTCCCCCTCTCTCTTAATATGACCTTCAGCAGTACAGCTAACTCCCTCCCTCTCTCTCTCAATCTGACCTTCAGCAGTACAGCTAACCCCCTCACTCCCTCCCCCTCTCTCTTAATATGACCTTCAGCAGTACAGCTAACTCCCTCCCTCTCTCTCAATCTGACCTTCACCAGTACAGCTACCCCCCCCCCCCTCTCTCCGTACCTTCAACACCAGTATGAACAGGAGCATGGCAGACAGCAGGGTGTAAGCTTGGCTCTGCCGTGCCAGCGGGTAGAAGTCAGTGTACCCGTCTCGTTGCCGTAGGTACGACGCCCACAGGCGCCCGGCGGCGGCACATCGGCTGATGTGGAGGCCACACACACACGCTGCCAGCGCCAGGCTGCACGCGCCCAGCAACCGCCACGGGCACAGGAGGTATACCCAGCCCTCTCTCATCAGGCCCAGGACCGCACATACACAGAAATAAACCACGAGGGAGAAGAGAAGGATCTGAGAGAGGGAGGGATGGGGAGAGGAGAGAGGGAGGGAGGGAGGGAGGGAGGGAGGGAGGGAGGGAGGGAGGGAGGGAGGGAGGGAGGGAGGGAGGGAGGGAGGGAGGGAGGGAGGGGGAGAGGAGAGAGGGAGGGATGGGGAGAGGAGAGAGGGAGGGAGGGAGGGAGGGAGGGAGGGAGGGGGAGAGGAGAGAGGGAGGGATGGGGAGAGGAGAGAGGGAGGGATGGGGAGAGGACAGAGGGAGGGATGGGGAGAGGAGAGAGGGAGGGAGGGATGGGGAGAGGAGAGAGGGAGGGATGGGGAGAGGAGAGAGGGAGGGATGGGGAGAGGACAGAGGGAGGGATGGGGAGAGGAGAGAGGGGAGGGGAGGGATGGGGAGAGGAGAGAGGGAGGGTTGGGGAGAGAGGGAGAGGAGAGAGGGAGGGGGAGAGGAGAGAGGGATGGGGAGAGGAGAGAGGGATGGGGAGAGAGAGGAGAGAGGGAGGGATGGGGAGAGGAGAGAGGGAGGGATGGGGAGAGGAGAGAGGGAGGGAGGGAGGGAGGGAGGGAGGGGAGAGGGAGGGAGAGGGGAGGGAGAGAGAGGAGAGAGGGAGGGAGGGAGGAGAGGGAGGGGGGGAGGGGGAGAGGAGAGGGAGGGGGGAGAGGAGAGAGACTTTATCTGTCTGCAGACAGTATTTCCTTTGTTGCCATGGTAATATAATAACCTAGATCCTGGAGTATTCAGTGTGTTGGTATGGTGATATTATAATCTAGTGGTGTATTCAGTGTGTTGGTATGGTGATATTATAATCTAGTGGTGTATTCAGTGTGTTGGTATGGTGATATTATAATCTAGTGGTGTATTCAGTGTGTTGTATGGTGATATTATAATATAGTGTTGTATTCAGTGTGTTGGTATGGTGATATTATAATCTAGTGGTGTATTCAGTGTGTTGGTATGGTGATATTATAATCTAGTGGTGTATTCAGTGTGTTGGTATGGTGATATTATAATATAGTGTTGTATTCAGTGTGTTGGTATGGTGATATTATAATCTAGTGGTGTATTCAGTGTGTTGGTATGGTGATATTATAATCTAGTGTTGTATTCAGTGTGTTGGTATGGTGATATTATAATCTAGTGATGATATTATAATCTAGTGGTGTATTCAGTGTGTTGGTATGGGTGATATTATAATATAGTGGTGTATTCAGTGTGTTGGTATGGTGATATTATAATATAGTGGAGTATTCAGTATTCCGACTCTTCCTCTCTAGCCAAGCTATGATTTGTTAGTTCCAAGATACTGCTCCCGCCCCTCTACTATATCCACTCTGTGATTGGCTAGCACTAGCTGTCTTTGTGTGGCTTGCCGGGGGTTACCGTGAGCTGCAGCTGCAGGTCGAGGCCTGTGATAGGCTGCAGGCGGAAGGTCAAGAGGTCGAGGCTGGACTGAGTGTGCTCAGAGACGGGGAACTCAAACAGGAAGGAGAAGAAGGCCAAAAGGTCTGTGTTGGTGTTGTAGAGAGAGAACTCCACAAACACAGCCCGTGTCCTGGTAAC
>NW_022261978.1:4147086-4179939 GCF_002021735.2 Oncorhynchus kisutch | reverse complement strand
ATACCCTGTTCAAAGGCTCTTCAATATATTGTCTTCACCCTCTGAATGGCACACATACACAATCCATGTTTCAATTGTCTCAAGGCTTAGAAATCCTTCTTTAACCTGACTCCTCCCCTTCATCATTAACCTGACTCCTCCCCTTCATCATTAACCTGACTCCTCCCCTTCATCTTTAACCTGACTCCTCCCCTCCATCATTAACCTGACTCCTCCCCTCCATCATTAACCTGACTCCTCCCCTTCATCTTTAACCTGTCTCCTCCCCTTCAACATTAACATGACTCCTCCCCTTCATCTTTAACCTGTCTCCTCCCCTTCATCTTTAACCTGTCTCCTCCCCTTCATCTGCACTGAAGTGGATTTAACAAGTGACATCAATAAGGGATCATATCTTTCACCTGGAATCACCTGGTCAGTCTCATGGAAAGAGGTGTTCTTAATGTTTTGTCCACTCAGAACACCCCGCTCCAGTTAGAGATACACAACTCTAACTAGAACGAAGAAAACCATTGGTTGAGGAACAACGATATTATTAACACAGATACACAACTCTAACTAGAACAAAGAAAACCATTGGTTGAGGAACAACGATATTATTAACACAGATACACAACTCTAACTAGAACAAAGAAAACCATTGGTTCAGGAACAACGATATTATTAACACAGATACACAACTAACACCAACAGTGTTGAACACCAGGAAGTTCTGTTAACGACATAGTTAAGCATGCTGTCCCTCCCTCCCTCCCTCCCTCCCTCCCTCCCTCCCTCCCTCCCTCCCTCCCTCCCTCCCTCCCTCCCTCCCTCCCTCCCTCCCTCCCTCCCTCCCTCCCTCCATCTCTTACCTTGAGCATGCTGTGTCTCTCCCTCCCTCTCTCCCTCCCTCCCTCCCTCTCTCCCTCCCTCCCTCCCTCCCTCCCTCCCTCCCTCCCTCCCTCCCTCCCTCCCTCCCTCCCTCCCTCCCTCCCTCCCTCCCTCCCTCCCTCCCTCCCTCCATCTCTTACCTTGAGCATGCTGTGTCTCTCTCTCCCTCCCCCCCTCCCTTTCCCCCTCCCTCCCTCCCTCTGTCTCTTACCTTCAGCATGTTGTGCAGCATGTGGACCTTGCGGGCCTGCTGTCTGGCCTGGGACAGAGCGAAGCCTTGGGGTGGTCTGACTCTGGGGACACGCTGGACAACTCTGTCAACACGAGGACACTCCACCAGGACATCCTGCTCCTCTGGACGGAGCCTCTTCACCCACAGGGCAAAGTACAGGCCTTCTAGTAACACCTAGAGTACACACACCCTTATACATTACCCACAGGGCATAGTACAGGCCTTCTAGTAGCACCTAGAGTACACACACACTTATACACTACCCACAGGGCATAGTACAGGCCTTCTAGTAGCACCTAGAGTACACACCCTTATACACTACCCACAGGGCATAGTACAGGCCTTCTAGTAGCACCTAGAGTACACACACACTTATACACTACCCACAGGGCATAGTACAGGCCTTCTAGTAGCACCTAGAGTACACACACACTTATACACTACCCACAGGGCAAAGTACAGGGCTTCTAGTAGCACCTAGAGTACACACACACCTTATACACTACCCACAGGGCAAAGTACAGGGCTTCTAGTAGCACCTAGAGTACACACACACTTATACACTACCCACAGGGCAAAGTACAGGGCTTCTAGTAGCACCTAGAGTACACACACACTTATACACTACCCACAGGGCATAGTACAGGCCTTCTAGTTGCACCTAGAGTACACACACCCTTATACACTACCCACAGGGCATAGTATAGGCCTTCTAGTAGCACCTAGAGTACACACACCCTTATACACTACCCACAGGGCATAGTACAGGCCTTCTAGTAGCACCTAGAGTACAGACACCCTTATACACTACCCACAGGGCATAGTACAGGCCTTCTAGTAGCACCTAGAGTACACACACACTTATACACTACCCACAGGGCATAGTACAGGCCTTCTAGTAGCACCTAGAGTACACACACCCTTATACACTACCCACAGGGCATAGTACAGGCCTTCTAGTAGCACCTAGAGTACACACACACTTATACACTACCCACAGGGCATAGTACAGGCCTTCTAGTAGCACCTAGAGTACAGACACCCTTATACACTACCCACAGGGCATAGTACAGGCCTTCTAGTAGCACCTAGAGTACACACCCTTATACACTACCCACAGGGCATAGTACAGGCCTTCTAGTAGCACCTAGAGTACACACACCCTTATACACTACCCACAGGGCATAGTACAGGCCTTCTAGTAGCACCTAGAGTACACACACCCTTATACACTACCCACAGGGCATTGTACAGGCCTTCTAGTAGCACCTAGAGTACACACACACTTATACACTACCCACAGGGCATAGTACAGGCCTTCTAGTAGCACCTAGTACACACACCCTTATACACTACCCACAGGGCATAGTACAGGCCTTCTAGTAGCACCTAGAGTACACACACCCTTATACACTACCCACAGGGCATAGTATAGGCCTTCTAGTAGCACCTAGAGTACAGACACCCTTATACACTACCCACAGGGCATAGAATAAGCCTTCTGGTAGCACCTAGAGTACAGACACCCTTATACACTACCCACAGGGCATAGTACAGGGCTTCTAGTAGCACCTAGAGTACACACACCCTTATACACTACCCACAGGGCATAGTATAGGCCTTCTAGTAGCACCTAGAGTACAGACACCCTTATACACTACCCACAGGGCATAGAATAAGCCTTCTGGTAGCACCTAGAGTACAGACACCCTTATATACTACCCACAGGGCATAGTACAGGCCTTCTAGTAGCACCTAGAGTACACACACCCTTATACACTACCCACAGGGCATAGTATAGGCCTTCTAGTAGCACCTAGAGTACAGACACCCTTATACACTACCCACAGGGCATAGAATAAGCCTTCTGGTAGCACCTAGAGTACAGACACCCTTATACACTACCCACAGGGCATAGTACAGGCCTTCTAGTAGCACCTAGAGTACAGACACCCTTATACACTACCCACAGGGCATAGAATAAGCCTTCTGGTAAATCACTGATTTATGAGCACTGTGTGTGTGTGTCGTCCTACCTTGATTGGCTCCAGCAGCAAGCAGGAGGACAGGAAGCTACCGATACAGGAAATGAGCCACATCAGAGCCACGGCATCACTGAAGCCTCTTCCTGCCCACACTGACAGCCCATTGGCTAGGACAAGCCCCGACCAGCTGCCCCATAGAGCAGCCTGCCCACACCAGGGAGGGAAACGCCTCGGACTACACACGTCTGTTACAACTGAGATGGAGATGATGATGAGAGAGAGAGAGAGAGAGAGAGAGAGAGAGAGAGAGAGAGAGAGACAAAGAGAGAGAGAGAAGAGGAGAGAGAGAGAGAGAGAGACAGAGAGAGAGACAGAGAGACAGAGAGGAGAGAGAGAGAGAGAGAGAAGAGGAGAGAGAGAGAGAGAGAGAGAGAGAGAGAGAGAGAGACAGAGAGACAGAGAGAGAGAGAGAGAGAGAGAGACAGACAGACAGACGCGGGGGGGTAGAGAGAGGGGTAGAAAGAGAGATGGAGGTAGAGAGAGAGAGGGAGGTAGAGAGAGAGAGGGTGGGGGGGTTGAGTTAACACACCCACCTGTGCGTGAGGTGAAGGCTGTTCTAGGGGGCTCCCTCTTGACGGCTCCGAGGGACAGCGGTTCATTCATCTTCTGAAGGAGGACCACCTCTGTCTTATCACCAAAGATACTGGACCTGACACACACACACACACACACAGAAAATAAGATTAAACACCAAACATCAGGACAGTGATCTTCCCAGATCTAAGTGTCAACACCTAGATTCTATTACTTCCAGAAGAGTGAAGAGGAGGAAGAGGAGTGAAGAAGAGTGAAGACTCACTAACTGTAAATCTCTCTGGATCAGAGTGTCTGCTAAATGACTCACTAACTGTAAGTCTCTCTGGATCAGAGTGTCTGCTAAATGACTCACTAACTGTAAGTCTCTCTGGATCAGAGTGTCTGCTAAATGACTCACTAACTGTAAGTCTCTCTGGATCAGGGTGTCTGCTAAATGACTCACTAACTGTAAGTCTCTCTGGATCAGAGTGTCTGCTAAATGACTCACTAACTGTAAGTCTCTCTGGATCAGAGTGTCTGCTAAATGACTCACTAACTGTAAGTCTCTCTGGATCAGAGTGTCTGCTAAATGACTCACTAACTGTAAGTCTCTCTGGATCAGAGTGTCTGCTAAATGACTCACTAACTGTAAGTCTCTCTGGATCAGAGTGTCTGCTAAATGACTCACTAACTGTAAGTCTCTCTGGATCAGAGTGTCTGCTAAATGACTCACTAACTGTAAGTCTCTCTGGATCAGAGTGTCTGCTAAATGACTCTGGATCAGAGTGTCTGCTAAATGACTCAAATGTAAAATGACAGAAGGAGAAGAAGGCCAGTGAGAGGTCAGAGGTTAGAGGTAACAGAACAGACAAGAGGAAGCAAGCAGAAGGTGACAGGGTTAAGGGTGAGGTTAGAGGTCAGAGTTTAGAGGTGACTCACAGGTCGGCCGTCTCGCTGTCTGCTCTCTGGGAGAAGAAGTGTTGGGGGTCACAGAGATGAGACACCTGCAGCTGGCCGTCCGCCAGGATCCGCTTAATCAGGTCTTCATCTGGAGGGGACAGGTGTGTGACAGAAAGAGAGACGTTCAGATTCACTTATCTGGAGGGGACAGGTGTGTGACAGAAAGAGAGACGGTCATCTGGAGGAGACAGGTGTGTAACAGAAAGAGAGATGGTCAGATTCACTCATCTGGAGGGGACAGGTGTGTGACAGAAAGAGAGACGTTCAGATTCACTCATCTGGAGGAGACAGGTGTGTAACAGAAAGAGAGACGGTCATCTGGAGGAGACAGGTGTGTAACAGAAAGAGAGACGGTCATCTGGAGGAGACAGGTGTGTAACAGAAAGAGAGATGGTCAGATTCACTCATCTGGAGGAGATAGGTGTGTGACAGAAAGAGAGATGGTCAGATTCACTCATCTGGAGGGGACAGGTGTGTGACAGAAAGAGAGACGTTCAGATTCACTCATCTGGAGGAGACAGGTGTGTAACAGAAAGAGAGACGTTCAGATTCACTCATCTGGAGGAGACAGGTGTGTGACAGAAAGAGAGACGTTCAGATTCACTCATCTGGAGGAGACAGGTGTGTAACAGAAAGACAGACGTTCAGATTCACTCATCTGGAGGAGACAGGTGTGTGACAGAAAGAGAGACGTTCAGATTCACTCATCTGGAGGGGACAGGTGTGTAACAGAAAGAGAGACGTTCAGATTCACTCATCTGGAGGGGACAGGTGTGTGACAGAAAGAGAGACGGTCATCTGGAGGAGACAGGTGTGTAACAGAAAGAGAGACGGTCATCTGGAGGAGACAGGTGTGTAACAGAAAGAGAGATGGTCAGATTCACTCATCTGGAGGAGACAGGTGTGTGACAGAAAGAGAGATGGTCAGATTCACTCATCTGGAGGGGACAGGTGTGTGACAGAAAAAGAGACGTTCAGATTCACTCATCTGGAGGAGACAGGTGTGTGACAGAAAGAGAGACGTTCAGATTCCCTCATCTGGAGGAGACAGGTGTGTGACAGAAAGAGAGACGTTCAGATTCACTCATCTGGAGGAGACAGGTGTGTGACAGAAAGAGAGACGTTCAGATTCACTCATCTGGAGGAGACAGGTGTGTGACAGAAAGAGAGACGTTCAGATTCACTCATCTGGAGGAGACAGGTGTGTAACAGAAAGAGAGACGTTCAGATTCACTCATCTGGAGGAGACAGGTGTGTGACAGAAAGAGAGACGTTCAGATTCACTCATCTGGAGGAGACAGGTGTGTAACAGAAAGAGAGACGTTCAGATTCACTCATCTGGAGGAGACAGGTGTGTGACAGAAAGAGAGACTTTCAGATTCACTCATCTGGAGGGGACAGGTGTGTGACAGAAAGAGAGACGGTCATCTGGAGGAGACAGGTGTGTAACAAAAAGAGAGACGGTCATCTGGAGGAACAGGTGTGTAACAGAAAGAGAGATGGTCAGATTCACTCATCTGGAGGGGACAGGTGTGTGACAGAAAGAGAGACGTTCAGATTCACTCATCTGGAGGAGACAGGTGTGTGACAGAAAGAGAGACGTTCAGATTCCCTCATCTGGAGGAGACAGGTGTGTGACAGAAAGAGAGACGTTCAGATTCACTCATCTGGAGGAGACAGGTGTGTAACAGAAAGAGAGACGTTCAGATTCACTCATCTGGAGGAGACAGGTGTGTGACAGAAAGAGAGACGTTCAGATTCACTCATCTGGAGGGGACAGGTGTGTGACAGAAAGAGAGACGGTCATCTGGAGGAGACATGTGTGTAACAGAAAGAGAGATGGTCATCTGGAGGAGACAGGTGTGTAACAGAAAGAGAGATGGTCAGATTCACTCATCTGGAGGAGACAGGTGTGTGACAGAAAGAGAGACGGTCATCTGGAGGGGACAGGTGTGTAACAGAAAGAGAGATGGTCATCTGGAGGGGACAGGTGTGTAACAGAAAGAGAGATGGTCATCTGGAGGGTACAGGTGTGTGACAGAAAGAGAGACGGTCCACCCGAGGAGACAGGTGTGTAACAGAAAGAGAGACGGTCATCTAGAGGGGACAGGTGTGTGACAGAAAGAGAGACGGTCCACCCGAGGAGACAGGTGTGTAACAGAAAGAGAGACGGTCATCTGGAGGAGACAGGTGTGTGACAGAAAGAGAGACGGTCATCCCGAGGAGACAGGTGTGTGACAGAAAGAGAGACGGTCATCTGGAGGGGACAGGTGTGTGACAGAAAGAGAGACGTTCAGATTCACTCATCTGGAGGAGACAGGTGTGTAACAGAAAGAGAGACGTTCAGATTCACTCATCTGGAGGGGACAGGTGTGTAACAGAAAGAGAGACGTTCAGATTCACTCATCTGGAGGGGACAGGTGTGTGACAGAAAGAGAGACGTTCAGATTCACTCATCTGGAGGAGACAGGTGTGTGACAGAAAGAGAGACGTTCAGATTCACTCATCTGGAGGAGACAGGTGTGTAACAGAAAGAGAGACGTTCAGATTCACTCATCTGGAGGAGACAGGTGTGTGACAGAAAGAGAGACGTTCAGATTCACTCATCTAGAGGGGACAGGTGTGTGACAGAAAGAGAGACGGTCATCTGGAGGAGACAGGTGTGTAACAGAAAGAGAGACGTTCAGATTCACTCATCTGGAGGGGACAGGTGTGTAACAGAAAGAGAGACGTTCAGATTCACTCATCTGGAGGGGACAGGTGTGTGACAGAAAGAGAGACGGTCATCTGGAGGAGACAGGTGTGTAACAGAAAGAGAGATGGTCATCTGGAGGAGACAGGTGTGTAACAGAAAGAGAGATGGTCAGATTCACTCATCTGGAGGAGACAGGTGTGTGACAGAAAGAGAGACGGTCATCTGGAGGGGACAGGTGTGTAACAGAAAGAGAGACGGTCATCTGGAGGGGACAGGTGTGTAACAGAAAGAGAGACGGTCATCTGGAGGGGACAGGTGTGTGACAGAAAGAGAGACGGTCCACCCGAGGAGACAGGTGTGTAACAGAAAGAGAGATGGTCATCTGGAGGAGACAGGTGTGTGACAGAAAGAGAGACGGTCATCCCGAGGAGACAGGTGTGTGACAGAAAGAGAGACGGTCATCTGGAGGGGACAGGTGTGTGATAGAAAGAGAGACGGTCATCCCGAGGAGACAGGTGTGTAACAGAAAGAGAGACGGTCATCTGGAGGAGACAGGTGTGTGACAGAAAGAGAGACGGTCATCCCGAGGAGACAGGTGTGTGACAGAAAGAGAGACGGTCATCCCGAGGAGACTGGTGTGTAACAGAAAGAGAGACGGTCATCCCGAGGGTACAGGTGTGTGACAGAAAGAGAGACGGTCCACCCGAGGAGACAGGTGTGTAACAGAAAGAGAGACGGTCATCTAGAGGGGACAGGTGTGTGATAGAAAGAGAGACGGTCATCCCGAGGAGACAGGTGTGTAACAGAAAGAGAGACGGTCATCTGGAGGAGACAGGTGTGTGACAGAAAGAGAGACGGTCATCCCGAGGAGACAGGTGTGTGACAGAAAGAGAGACGGTCATCCCGAGGAGACAGGTGTGTAACAGAAAGAGAGACGGTCATCCCGAGGAGACAGGTGTGTAACAGAAAGAGAGATGGTCATCTGGAGGGGACAGGTGTGTGACAGAAAGAGAGACGGTCATCCCGAGGAGACAGGTGTGTAACAGAAAGAGAGACGGTCATCCCGAGGAGACAGGTGTGTGACAGAAAGAGAGACTCATCTGACTAGAAGTCAAGACGGTGTTGATGCAGAGTAAATGTGCTTCATGGCTGTTCTGTTTCTACAACATCACACTGGTCTCTGCCCTGGTTTATTCAACATTACAACACAATAATATTCATGATACTGAAACTATGTACTGCAGTGCTGAGCACATTTGAACTGTTTACGGTTGTAGCTGTCTGTCTGTCTGTCTGTCTGTCTGTCTGTCTGTCTGTCTGTCTGTCTGTCTGTCTGTCTGTCTGTCTGTCTGTCTGTCTCTGTGTGTGTGTCTGTCTCTCTCTGTCTGTCTGTCTGTCTGTCTGTCTGTCTGTCTGTCTCTGTGTGTGTGTCTGTCTCTCTCTCTGTCTGTCTGCCTGTCTGTCTGTCTGTCTGTCTGTCAGTCTGTGTCTGTCTGCCTGTGTCTGTCTGTCTGCCTCTGTCTGTCTGTCTGTCTGTGTGTGGATTACCTGAGGATGTGTCTCTCTCTCTCACGGTCTGTCTGTCTGTCTATCTGTCTGTCTGCCTGTGTGTGTCTGCCTGTGTGTGTATGTCTGTCTGTCTGTCTGTGTCTGTCTGTGTGTGGATTACCTGAGGATGTGAAGTACTTATTGCGGTGTGTGAGGTCGTCATTGTCGGGGTGAAGGGTCATGTCCACCCCCAGGTGTCTTGAACCTTGACCTCTCTTCAACTTGGGTAGCCCCGCCCCCAGGCCCGCCCCTCCCACCTCAGACATGTCACTCAACAACTCTGGCCAATCACGCTCCTCGTCGTCATCCTCTTCCTGGACCACACCCCAACTCTGGACACTACAGGGGAGAGGGGGGAGAGAGGGAGGAGTGAAGGTGAGACCGGGAGGAGGGAGAGGAGAGAGGAAGGAGTGAAGGTGAGACCGGGAGGAGGGAGAGGAGAGAGGGAGGAGTGAAGGTGAGACCGGGAGGAGGGAGAGGAGAGAGGGAGGAGTGAAGGTGAGACCGGGAGGAGGGAGAGGAGAGAGGGAGGAGTGAAGGTGAGACCGGGAGGAGGGAGAGGAGAGAGGGAGGAGTGAAGGTGAGACCGGGAGGAGGGAGAGGAGAGAGGGAGGAGTGAAGGTGAGACCGGGAGGAGGGAGAGGAGAGAGGGAGGAGTGAAGGTGAGACCGGGAGGAGGGAGAGGAGAGAGGGAGGAGTGAAGGTGAGACCGGGAGGAGGGAGAGGAGAGAGGGAGGAGTGAAGGTGAGACCGGGAGGAGGGAGAGGAGAGAGGGAGGAGTGAAGGTGAGAACGGGAGGAGGGAGAGGAGAGAGGGAGGAGTGAAGGTGAGACCGGGAGGAGGGAGAGGAGAGAGGGAGGAGTGAAGGTGAGACCGGGAGGAGGGAGAGGAGAGAGGGAGGAGTGAAGGTGAGACCGGGAGGAGGGAGAGGAGAGAGGGAGGAGTGAAGGTGAGACCGGGAGAGGGACGAGGGGTCGAGTCAGGTCAGTGTTTATTGAAAGTGCATTTTAAACAGTTGGACACAACTTCCACATTAGTACACTGGAACACAAGAAGAGAGAGAGGGTTAATGGTTTACCAACACACACACACACACAGTAATTACAGATGCCCACACACACTTTACGGTGTGTTGGGATTTACTGAGACACAGAGAGATTATATCAGGACAACAACTCTCCTCTCTTTCTCATTCCCCTCACACACTCATTTTATACTGACTAATTATCTCTCTCTCTGTCTCTCTCTCAAAACATAAATCAATCTCTCCATGGGCCTAATGAGAACTGTCAATCACTCAGCCGTCCCCGTAGCAACTGCAGAGCTCACCTCTTGGTGGAGGGCGTGGGGGGGAGGTCCACGTTGGTCTCTTCTGAATAGGTCTGGAGAGAGAGAGAGCAGGGGGGGGGTGACAGAGAGAAAGATAAAGTAATACATTCAAATTAGATCAAGTAAGGAGACAGACGATAAGATGAATATCAGAATTTACACCCTGTAGAAATACTACTTCTGCTGTTGTCTCACCTCTCTATAGCCTCCAATGAACTGCAGCTCCTCCCTTCTATCTAACAGTCGTCCATCAATCATCTCCCTCTACTGTTTCTGGTAACATCACCTAGACAACCAGACCTAGACAACCAGACCTAGACAACCAGACAACCAGACTAGGACAACCAGACCTAGACAACCAGACCTAGACAAGCAGACCTAGACAACCAGACCTAGACAACCAGACCTAGACAACCAGACCTAGACAACCAGACCTAGACAACCAGACCTAGACCACCAGACAACCAGACCTAGACAACCAGACCGAGACAACCAGACCTAGACAATCAGACATAGAGAACCAGACCTAGACAATCAGACCTAGACAACCAGACCTAGACAATCAGACCTAGACAACCAGACCTAGACAATCAGACCTAGACAACCAGACCTAGAAAATCAGACCCAGACAATCAGACCTAGACAACCAGACCTAGACAACCAGACCTAGACAACCAGACCTAGACAACCAGACAACCAGACCTAGACAACCAGACCTAGACAACCAGACAACCAGACCTAGACAACCAGACCTAGACAACCAAACCTAGACAACCAGACCTAGTCAACCAGACCTAGACAAACACCTAGACTACCAGACAACCAGACAACCAGACCTAGACAACCAGACCTAGACAACCACCTAGACTACCAGACAACCAGACCTGGACTAGACACACATCTGTCTGTCTACATTTCAGACAGCTGCCATCTCAACTGACCCGGTTTCCTGCTATATCAGGCCGGTGCACTACTTTATAGTTATCTCTCTCACACACACACACACACACACACACACACACACACACACACACACACACACACACACACACACACACACACATACACACACACACACACATACACACACACGCCACGTACACACCTCTCCAGGGACACCGTTAAAGATGAGGAAGGAGCTTCCTGCCATGGAGTTGTCCAGGAAGTCATCTATCTCCACTGACTCCTGGTCCACCTGGGAGGACGGCACCTGTTCTACTGACACACACTTATACACACACACACACAGACACACACACACACACAGACACACACACACACACACACACACACACACACACACACACAGGGACGCACACGGTGGGATGCAAAACACACACAGAGCCTTTATGAAGGATTCAGGGATTTAAATGCATAATGGTGGAGATGTGACGAGTGGATGTGTGTGTTCTAAAGGTGTGTGTGTTCTAAAGGTGTGTGTTCTAAAGGTGTGTGTTGTGTTCTAAAGATGTGTGTGTTCTAAAGGTGTGTGTTCTAAAGATGTGTGTTGTGTTCTAAAGGTGTGTGTTCTAAAGATGTGTGTTGTGTTCTAAAGGTGTGTGTTCTAAAGATGTGTGTTGTGTTCTAAAGATGTGTGTTGTGTTCTAAAGGTGTGTGTTGTGTTCTAAAGGTGTGTGTTGTGTTCTAAAGGTGTGTGTTCTAAAGGTGTGTGTTGTGTTCTAAAGGTGTGTGTTCTAAAGATGTGTGTTGTGTTCTAAAGATGTGTGTTCTAAAGGTGTGTGTTGTGTTCTAAAGATGTGTGTTCTAAAGGTGTGTGTTGTGTTCTAAAGATGTGTGTTCTAAAGGTGTGTGTTGTGTTCTAAAGGTGTGTGTTGTGTTCTAAAGATGTGTGTTCTAAAGGTGTGTGTTGTGTTCTAAAGATGTGTGTTCTAAAGATGTGCGTTGTGTTCTAAAGATGTGTGTTCTAAAGGTGTGTGTTGTGTTCTAAAGGTGTGTGTTGTGTTCTAAAGGTGTGTGTTGTGTTCTAAAGGTGTGTGTTGTGTTCTAAAGATGTGTGTTGTGTTCTAAAGATGTGTGTTGTGTTCTAAAGGTGTGTGTTGTGTTCTAAAGGTGTGTGTTGTGTTCTAAAGGTGTGTGTTGTGTTCTAAAGGTGTGTGTTGTGTTCTAAAGGTGTGTGTTGTGTTCTAAAGGTGTGTGTTCTAAAGATGTGTGTTCTAAAGGTGTGTGTTCTAAAGGTGTGTGTGTTCTAAAGGTGTGTGTTCTAAAGATGTGTGTTCTAAAGGTGTGTGTTCTAAAGGTGAATGTTCTAAAGATGTGTGTTCTAAAGGTGTGTGTTCTAAAGATGTGTGTTCTAAAAGTGTGTGTTCTAAAGATGTGTGTTCTAAAGGTGTGTGTGTTCTAAAGGTGTGTGTTCTAAAGTTGCGTCTGTGTGTTCTAAATATGTGTGTTCTAAAGGTGTGTGTTCTAAAGGTGTGTGTTCTAAAGTTGCGTCTGTGTGTTCTAAATATGTGTGTTCTAAAGGTGTGTGTTCTAAAGGTGTGTGTATTCTAAAGGTGTGTGTTCTAAAGGTGTGTGTTCTAAAGATGTGTGTTGTGTTCTAAAGATGTGTGTTCTAAAGGTGTGTGTTGTGTTCTAAAGATGTGTGTTCTAAAGGTGTGTGTTGTGTTCTAAAGATGTGTGTTCTAAAGGTGTGTGTTGTGTTCTAAAGGTGTGTGTTGTGTTCTAAAGATGTGTGTTCTAAAGGTGTGTGTTGTGTTCTAAAGATGTGTGTTCTAAAGATGTGCGTTGTGTTCTAAAGATGTGTGTTCTAAAGGTGTGTGTTGTGTTCTAAAGGTGTGTGTTGTGTTCTAAAGGTGTGTGTTGTGTTCTAAAGATGTGTGTTGTGTTCTAAAGATGTGTGTTGTGTTCTAAAGGTGTGTGTTGTGTTCTAAAGGTGTGTGTTGTGTTCTAAAGGTGTGTGTTGTGTTCTAAAGGTGTGTGTTGTGTTCTAAAGGTGTGTGTTGTGTTCTAAAGGTGTGTGTTCTAAAGATGTGTGTTCTAAAGGTGTGTGTGTTCTAAAGGTGTGTGTTCTAAAGATGTGTGTTCTAAAGGTGTGTGTTCTAAAGGTGAATGTTCTAAAGATGTGTGTTCTAAAGGTGTGTGTTCTAAAGATGTGTGTTCTAAAAGTGTGTGTTCTAAAGATGTGTGTTCTAAAGGTGTGTGTGTTCTAAAGGTGTGTGTTCTAAAGTTGCGTCTGTGTGTTCTAAATATGTGTGTTCTAAAGGTGTGTGTTCTAAAGTTGCGTCTGTGTGTTCTAAATATGTGTGTTCTAAAGGTGTGTGTTCTAAAGGTGTGTGTATTCTAAAGGTGTGTGTTCTAAAGGTGTGTGTTCTAAAGGTGTGTGTGTATTCTAAAGGTGTGTGTATTCTAAAGGTGTGTGTTCTAAAGATGTGTGTTCTAAAGATATGTGTTCTAAAGGTGTGTGTTCTAAAGGTGTGTGTGTATTCTAAAGGTGTGTGTTCTAAAGATGTGTGTTCTAAAGGTGTGTGTTCTAAAGATATGTGTTCTAAAGGTGTGTGTTCTAAAGATATGTGTTCTAAAGGTGTGTGTTCTAAAGATGTGTGTTCTAAAGATGTGTGTTCTAAAGGTGTGTGTGTATTCTAAAGGTGTGTGTGTGTTCTAAAGGTGTGTGTGTATTCTAAAGGTGTGTGTGCTAAAGGTGAGTGTGTGTGTGTGTGTGTGTGTGTGTGTGTGTGTGTGTGTGTTTCACCTTGCTACGACTCATCCTGAAGAGAGTGAAGACCAGCAGGTAGAGGGGGTAAATCACCAGACAGCTGACCACTCCCACAGCCACAGTCTCCACATCCACCACCACCAGACTGGACACTGCTACAGAGCTACAGTAGGACAACACAGTCAGTACTGGAACACACACACACACACACACACATGCACATGCACGCACGCACACACACACACACACACACACACACACACACACACACACACACACACACACACACACACACACACACAGGCATGAACACACACAGACATGGACACACACAGTCACGGACACACGCACGTACGCACGCACGCACACACACACACACACACACACACTCCCCCTACCTGTAGCTCCTATTGGCCACGGTGCTGTACCACATGGTGTTAGCCAGCAGACAGAGCTGTAGCAGCAGGGCGCAGCATGTCGCCCTCTGGAGGCGGGTAAAGGGACTGCGGACGGGCCGTTCCCATAGCGACAGCCACAAGTGACTCTCACACAGAGCACGCTGAAGCTCCCAGTTCAGGAGGCGGGGCAACCGACGAAGCTCTGCCTCTTCTGAAGGTCAGGACACACCCACAGGAAGCAGAAAAATAGGAAACAGGAATTAAAAGAGGAAGTAGTGAGTTTGTATTAATGAACAGTGCTCCTGTTCAAAGTCCAACTGTTATCCTTAACGGCTATATGACAAAACTGCCCCTAGACCAGTTGTCGAGGCAGCGGTGTTGAGATAGATAGATTGGATAGATTAGATTGGATAGATTCCTGCACCATGTTGGAGACCATTTGGCTAAGGGTTTGACTACTAAACTATAAGGGTAGGGGCTAGGGGGAGGGGCTAGGGGTTGGGGCTTAGAGCTCGGGGTTAGGGACCTTACCTGAGACCTCCACCTCTATCTCCACGCCTCCATCTGTCCTCTCGTTGTCCACTGACAGCCACTCCTCTACCAGGAAATAGTAACTGCTCCCTGTCTGTAGGTCCTTCACCAGGACGTACTGGAGCTTCCATGCTGGAGATAGACCTGGGAGGAGAGGAAGGGCACATTTACTAGGTTGAATTAAAAACAGTCAAGTATGATCACATGTACAGTCAAATAAATGCTGCATTAGCTGTTTTCAATGTATTTAGGCCATTTTGTTAATCACACAAAGTCAAAGAACTACGAATCCCATATGGCCTGTTCCACCTCGCGCTGCAACACTGCCTGGCTGGGGGCTGTGCTGGGGGCTGTGCTGGGGGCTGTGCTGGGGGCTGTGCTGGGGGCTGGCTGGAGGCTGTGTTGGGGGGCTGTGCTGGGGGCTGGCTGGAGGCTGTGTTGGGGGGCTGTGCTGGAGGCTGTGTTGGGGGCTGGCTGGAGGCTGTGTTGGGGGGCTGTGCTGGGGGCTGTGCTGGGGCTGTGCTGGAGGCTGTGTTGGGGGGCTGTGCTGGGGGCTGTGCTGGGGGCTGGCTGGAGGCTGTGTTGGGGGCTGGCTGGAGGCTGTGTTGGGGGGCTGTGCTGGGGGCTGTGCTGGGGGCTGGCTGGAGGCTGTGTTGGGGGGCTGTGCTGGGGGCTGTGCTGGGGGCTGTGCTGGGGGCTGGCTGGAGGCTGTGTTGGGGGGCTGTGCTGGGGGCTGTGCTGGGGGCTGGCTGGAGGCTGTGTTGGGGGGCTGTGCTGGGGGCTGTGCTGGGGGCTGGCTGGAGGCTGTGCTGGAGGCTGTGCTGGGGGCTGTGCTGGGGGCTGGCTGTTGGTCTAATTAAACTGAAACTAACCTCTACTGAAGTGAGACTTTGTCCTTGTGTTTCCTGGCCATTTCCATGGTTGTGTTCAGAGGCTAGGTTGTTTTTCTATGTTTGAGTTTCAACTGCTAGGAAAGACAACGCCACTCTAGGCGCGTTACCACGGTAACCACCACGCTTCTAGTAGCCAGACTCAATCTCACAGGCACAAACGTCCCTCTAGTCGTGTTACCACGGTAACCTGAACATTTTTGTCTCATCTGTGATATTTTGGCTAAAAGACTCAGGTCACAAACAAATGTAAAGAAACCATATGGCAGGGTAGCCTAGTGGTTAGAGTGTTGGACTAGTAACCGGAAGGTTGCAAGTTCAAACCCCTGAGCTGACAAGGTACAAATCTGTCGTTCTGCCCCTGAACAGGCAGTTAACCCACTGTTCCTAGGCCGTCATTGAAAATAAGAATTTGTTCTTAACTGACTTGCCTAGTTAAATAAAGATAAAAAAATATTTAAAAATACACCACATTCAGTGCTTCATTTGTAAAAATAAAAAAAATTAAAGTGAGTGGAAGAAGGGGGTGACCTGGGAGCTCTGAGGTACCTGAACATGTTTATAATAAACCATTGCATGCATATCATCTCTTTTGCATAGTGGCATAGAGCAGTAGAGTAGAGGCATCTACATTTTAGTAGCCTAGGGTTTGTAAAAAATGTGGTCCCGGAAAAATGTTGCCTTTATATTCATGCAATTCTACATCATTTTACATGATTGGAGACTTTGGTCTAATGTTTTTTTAAACTGGGAGCGAAATGACAGGCTACTTTGACACGGACAAACTGAGGTCAAGAAAAACAAACTTGCTTTCCAGTTTCACTCACTCATCTAATGATGCTCAGATGACTCACCTAATGGTGCTCAGATCACTCACCTAATGATGCTCAGATCACTCACCTAATGATGCTCAGATCACTCACCTAATGATGTTCAGATCACTCACCTAATGATGCTCAGATCACTCACCTAATGATGCTCAGATCACTCACCTAATGATGCTCAGATCACTCACCTAATGATGTTCAGATCACTCACCTAATGATGCTCAGATCACTCATCTAATGATGCTCAGATCACTCACCTAATGATGCTCAGATCACTCATCTAATGATGCTCAGATCACTCACCTAATGATGCTCAGATCACTCACCTAATGATGCTCAGATCACTCATCTAATGATGCTCAGATCACTCACCAGTGACGTCCGATGTGTTTGTGCCAAAAGCCTCTCTCTCTCTTTACTATGTAAAACAATATTTAGAAGTTGATCAAATATTTTTCCAGCCTGCAGCAGACAGATTAGAGTCTTCTGTTTTCTGCAGGAGACATTTGCTTTCCAACCTGTGTTTCCCTGGGATTTGTATTTGAAATATTGTGAAAGGCCTGTTTTGTCTGCATGCTGTCGTTCACTGACAGATGTGCAGCACATCCCTGACTGTAGGCCTTGTTATTGGGCTACACACAATCCACAGCCAGGCAGTTTTTCAAAAGAAACTATTGATCCTCTGTGGCTAAATGATAGACCTTCTCATGGTGTAGTAGGACAAACTGAATCATTTCATTTCTTTCTGAACAGACAGCCTTGATTCTGTAACTAAATAAATGATGAAGTGCAACGCTGGACAGACAGGAGTTGCAGGTTCATGTCTATCAGAACAGAGAGGGAGAGAGAACACAGAAAGTGAATCTCATTCTAGTTCTGTGAGAGATACAGGCTTGCTACTCACACAGCCATGGCCACGTGTTGGTCTCAAACAGGATGCGATGTTGCGCCAACTCGAATACAACCCGAATCAACTCTTAGAATATCAGATCCAGGCTATAAGTCTACTTTTTCATTTACGTTTTAATTATTCATTTTTTTAAATTACAAATGAACGAATAGGCAAGAACATTGATCGCTTCAATTCAAATGTTTACATTGCAAAAAGTACCGATGTTTCATGTCTGGGGAGGTACTGGATCCGGCCAAATAGGTTCTGGAACAAAACAGTCCAGAACTAAGCACTGACCACATTACTTCTTACTAGTAATACATTATTCTTTCTTTAGGAACATTACAAAGCATGTTCATCTGTTATTTAGTGTTTTGTTGGTTTATTTTCCGTTGATTGGGGGGGGGGGGGGGGGGCTGGTAAAAATCCTCTGAGTGGCTGGTAGATTTTTCTTTCTATCTGCCACAGTGGCTGGTGGACCCAACATTTTTTTTCCACGATAAAAATAATAATAATACAAATATGAATAATAATCTGAATATTGATAATCATCTGAATAATAACAATAATATGAATATTGATAATCATCTGAATAATAACAATAATATGAATATTGATAATCATCTGAATAATAACAATAATCTGAATATTGATAATAATATGAATAATAACAATAATATGAATATTGATAATCATCTGACTAATAACAATAATATGAATATTGATAATCATCTGAATAATAACAATAATCTGAATATTGATAATAATATGAATAATAACAATAATATGAATATTGATAATCATCTGACTAATAACAATAATATGAATATTGATAATCATCTGAATAATAACAATAATCTGAATATTGATAATAATATGAATAATAACAATAATATGAATATTGATAATCATCTGACTAATAACAATAATATGAATATTGATAATCATCTGAATAATAACAATAATCTGAATATTGATAATAATATGAATAATAACAATAATATGAATATTGATAATCATCTGACTAATAACAATAATATGAATATTGATAATCATCTGAATAATAACAATAATATGAATATTGATAATCATCTGACTAATATTAATAATAACAATATAAATAATAATATGAATAATAATAGCATGAATAATGATAATAATAATAATATGAATAATATGAATAATAATAACATGAATAATAATACTGATATGAATAATAACTATATGAATAACAATAATAATAACTATATGAATAATAATAATATGAATAATAACTATATGAATAATAATAATAATAACATGAATAATAATACCAATATGAATAATAACTATATGAATAACAATAATAATAACTATATGAATAATAATAATATGAATAATAATAATATGAATAATAATATGAATAATAATATGAATAATAACTATATGAATAATAACTATATGAATAAAAATAATAATAACTATATGAATAATAATTATATGAATAATAACTATATGAATAACAATAATAATAACATGAATATGAATAACAACTATATGAATAATAATAATATGAATAATAATACGAATAATAATAATATGAATAATAATATGAATAATAATATGAATAATAACAATAATAATAACTATACGAATAATAATAATAACTACATGAATAATAATAATATGAATAATAACTATATGAATAATAATAATAATAACATGAATAATAATACTAATATGAATAATAACCATATGAATAATAATAATAATAACTATATGAATACTAATAATAATAATAATAATATGAATATGAATAATAATAATAATAACTATATGAATAATAATAATATGAATAATAATAATAATAACTATATGAATAATAATAATAATAACTATATGAATAATGATAATATGAATAATAATAATATGAATACTAATATGAATAATAATATGAATAATAATATGAATAATAATATGAATAATAATAATATGAATAATAATAATAATATGAATAATAATAATATGAATAATAATAATAATAATATGAATAATAATAATATGAATAATAATAATAATAACATGAATAATAATAATAACATGAATAATAATAATAATAATATGACATTGTACTTGTAACATGCTTTTCAAAAATCCAAAGTACCTGCATAAGTGTTAGTGTGTGTGTGTGTGTTAGTGTGTGTGTGTGTGTGTGTCCTCCTACCCTTGTTGTCGTGCCAGACGCGGATCTTCCAGACGCTGCCCAGGCTAGTTTCCGTGGCGATGTGGAAGATGTCCAGTCCGTTACGTGCGAAGGCCCCGGGGCTGTCCAGGTGTCGATGCCCGCTACGCCCCTCACAGCCGTACACACTGATGCCTACATGTGCCGACGTGCCTAGCAGACAGGGGGAGGAGTTAGATATACACAGCATGTAATAATGGTATGTTTCTGCCCTTCTAGCAGACAGGGGGAGGAGTTAGATATACACAGCATGTAATAATGGTATGTTTCTGCCCTTCTAGCAGACAGGGGGAGGAGTTAGATATACACAGCATGTAATAATGGTATGTTTCTGCCCTTCTAGCAGACAGGGGGAGGAGTTAGATATACACAGCATGTAATAATGATATGTTTCTGCCCTTCTAGCAGACAGGGGGAGGAGTTAGATATACACAGCATGTAATAATGGTATGTTTCTGCCCTTCTAGCAGACAGGGGGAGGAGTTAGATATACACAGCATATAATAATGATATGTTTCTGCCCTTTGTGAATAAAAGTCTAATTTGATTAAAAGTCTAATTTCTTTCCATTTGATTCCGTAACCTTTGCCCTCTCACCTGCCCCGCGGCTGAAGCCGGTCTTGACCTGCACCTCGTACTTGAATGTTCCGTCGTGTCCACAGAGCGGCACCGTCCCCGCCCTCCTCAGGTCCAGCTGGTCCAGTTTATGTAAGATGGCCGCCGCCACGGCGTAACACAGCAACCCCACCACACACGTCAACAACACCACGAGACTGGGAACCCCCCGCTCCTAAAGGACGAGAGGAGAGAAGAGTGGGAGAAGATGTGTGTGTGTGTGAGTGTGAAAGTCAGCTGATTTCACAGTAGGGCATCGTAACATTACAGTGTGTTTCCTCAGGCGGTTGGCTTGGATCAGATGTGTCAACATAAATCACATGTTATTGGTCACATGGTTAGCAGATGTTAACGAGAGTGTAGCGAAATGCTTGTGCTTCTAGTTCCGACAGTGCAGTAATAACCAACAAGTAATCTAACACTTCCACAACAACTACCTTATTCACAAATATCTGAAGGGGGGAATGAGAATACGTACATGTAGCGGCAAGATGCAATAGATGGTATAAAATGAGTAATGTAAGATATGTAAACACTTGTATGTATTATTTAAAAGTGACTAGCGATCCATTTATTAAAGTGGCCAATGATTTGAGTCTGTATGTAGGCAGCAGCCTCTCTGTGTTAGTGGTGGCTGTTTAACAGTCTGATGGCCTTGAGATAGAAGCTGTTTTTCAGTCTCTCGGTCCCAGCTGACCTCACATTCTGGATGCTGCACCTTCTTCACGATGCTGTCTGTGTGGGTGGACCATTTCAGTTTGTCCGTGATGTGTACGCAGAGGAACTTAAAACTTTCCACCCTCTCCACTACTGTCCAGTCGATGTGCTTTAGGGGGGTGTTCCCTCTGCTGTTTCCTGAAGTCCACAATCATCTCCTTTGTTTTGTTTCCGTTGAGTGAGAGGTTATTTTCCTGACACCACACTCCGAGTGTCCTCACATCCTCCCTGTAGGCCGTCTCGTCGTTGTTGGTAATCAAGCCTACCACTGTAGTGTCGTCTACAAACTTGATGATTGAGTTGGAGGCGTGCATGGCCACGCATTCATGGGTGAACAGGGAGTACAGGAGGAGGCTGAGCACGCACCCTTGTGGAGCCCCAGTGTTGAGGATCAGCGAAGTGGAGATGTTGTTACCTACCCTCCCCACCTGGGGTCGCCCTGTCAGAAAGTCCAGGACCCAATTACACAGGGCGGGGTCAAGACCCAGGGCCTCAAGCTTAATGATGAGCTTGCAGGGTACTATGGTGTTGAATGCTGAGCTATAGTCAACGAACAGCATTCTTACATAGGTATTCCTCTTGTTCAGATGGGTTAGGGCAGTGTGCAGTGTGTTGGCGATTGCATCGTCTGTGGACCTGTTGGGGCGGTATGTAAACTGAAGTGGGTCTAGGGTGACAGGTAAGGTGGAGGTGATATGATCCTTGACTAGTCTCTCAAAGCACTTCATGATGACAGAAGTGAGTGTTACGGAGCAGTAGTCATTTTGTTCAGTTATCTTTGCCTTCTTGGGTACAGGAACAAGCTTCCATCTTGAAGCATGTGGGGACAGCAGACTGGGATAGGGAGAGATTGAATATGTCCGTAAACACATCAGCCAGCTGGTCTGGGCATGCTCTGAGGGATGCCGTCTGGGCCAGTAGCCTTGGGAGGGTTAACACATTTAGATGTCTTACTCACATCGGCCACGGAGAAGGAGAGGGGAGGCCTGCAGTCCTTGGTAGCGGGTCGCATCGGTGGCAATGTATTATCCTCAAAGCGGGCAAAGAAGGTGTTTAGTTTGTCTGGAAGCAATACGTCAGTGTCCGCGACGTGGCTGGTTTTCTTTTTGTAGTCCGTAACTGCCTGTAGACCCTGAACCATCTAGTTTCTGAGCCGTTGAATTGCGACTCCATTTTGTCCCTATACCGACATATCGTTTGCTTCATTGCCTTGCGGTAGGGAAAACCTACACTGTTTGTATTCAGCCATATCCTCAGTCATCTTTCCATGGTTAAATGCAGTGGGTCACGCTTTCAGTTTTGCGCAACTTCCGCCATCTATCCACAGTTTCTGGTTAGGGTAGGTTTTGATAGTCACAGTGGGTACAACATCTCCAATGCCCGTGCGAGTGCTACAGTCAATATGCTGATCAATATGTTGATAGATTTAAGTAGCCTTCTTCTCAAATTTGCTTTGTTAAAATCCCCATCTACAATAAATGCAGCCTCAGGATATATGGTTTCCAGCTTACATAGAGTCCAGTGAAGTTCCTTGAGGGCCGTTGTGGTATTCGCTTGAGGGGGGCTTTACACGGCTGTGATAATAACCGACGAGAATCCTCTTGGGAGATGATATGGTCGGCATTCGATTGTAAGGAATTATAAGTCAGATGAACAAAAGGACTTGTGTTCCTGTATGTTGTTACGATTACACCATGAGTCGTTAATCATGAAGCATACACCCCCGCCCTTCTTCTCAGAGAGATGTTTATTTCTGTCGGCGCGACAGCATGAAGAATCCCAGTGGCTGTACAGACACCAACAACATATCCCGAGAGAGCCATGTTTCCGTGAAACAGAGAATGTTACAATCTCTGATGTCTCTCTGGAAGGCAACCCTTGCTCGGATTTCATCTACCTTGTTGTCTAGAGACTAGACACTGGTGAGTAATATACTCCGAAGCGGTGAGAGGCAGCTCCGTCTTCCTCTTCTGCGGCGACGTTGTTTTGGGTCGGCCTCTGGGATTAGATCCAATGTCATGGGTGGTGAACCGAACAAAGGCTCCACTTCGGGAAAGTCGTATTCCTGGTCATAATGTTGGTAAGTTGACGTCGCTCTGATATCCAATAGTTCTTCCCGGCTGAATGTAATAACACTTAAGATGTTCTGGGCTGATAATGTAAGAAATAATATATAAAAAAACAAAATACTGCATAGT
This sequence comes from Oncorhynchus kisutch, assembly GCF_002021735.2. Lineage (NCBI taxonomy): Eukaryota > Metazoa > Chordata > Actinopteri > Salmoniformes > Salmonidae > Oncorhynchus > Oncorhynchus kisutch. The sequence goes on along the minus strand of NW_022261978.1, from coordinate 4,156,782 downwards.
TTCCTAAGGACTAGAAGCGAGGCGGCCATCTCTGTCGGCGCCATCTGTGTGTGTATTATCAAGTGTGTGTGTTTATCAGGTATATCTCTACTTTTTAAAACCTTTAAGCTTTATTTAACTAGGCAAGTCAGTTAAGAACAAATTATTATTTACAATGACGGCCTACCGGGGAACAGTGGGTTAACTGCCTTGCTCAGGGCAGAACAACAGATTTTTACCTTGTCAGCTCAGGATTCGATCTAGCAGCCTTTAGGTTACTGGCCAAATGCTCTAACCACTAGGCTACCTGCAGCCCCTACACTCTAACCACTAGGCTACCTGCAGCCCCTACACTCTAACCACTAGGCTACCTGCAGCCCCTACACTCTAACCACTAGGCTACATGCAGCCTCTACACTCTAACCACTAGGCTACCTGCAGCCTCTACACTCTAACCACTAGGCTACCTGCCACCCCTACACTCTAACCACTAGGCTACCTGCAGCCCCTACACTCTAACCACTAGGCTACCTGCCTCCTCTACACTCTAACCACTAGGCTACCTGCAGCCTCTACACTCTAACCACTAGGCTACCTGCCTCCTCTACACTCTAACCACTAGGCTACCTGCAGCCTCTACACTCTAACCACTAGGCTACCTGCAGCCTCTACACTCTAACCACTAGGCTACCTGCCTCCTCTACACTCTAACCACTAGGCTACCTGCAGCCTCTACACTCTAACCACTAGGCTACCTGCCTCCTCTACACTCTAACCACTAGGCTACCTGCAGCCCCTACTTACAGGCCGTATGAAGGTGACAGCATCAGGTGGAACGAAGAGACTGGCAGCGAAGGCTGTGAGGTGGCGGGTGCTGCAGACGGCCCGGCTGGCATTAGTCTCTGCCAGCGGCACCATGCCGTCTGTACGCCACAGCTTGGTGCTCTCGCTGAAGTACTGGCACAGGGACGTAAACACACCCACCTAGAGAAGGGACGGAATGAGTCAGAGAGATATTTAGAAGGGATGGAATGAGTCAGAGAGATATTTAGAAGGGAAGGGTTTTCAACGCAAGTCAACACTTGGTTTCCTTCTTAGAGAGCTTGTTTAACAACAGATTCTATCAAGTACATACACTCACCGGATGGTTTATTAGGTACACCCATCTAGTACCCGGTCAGACCCCCCACCCTTTAGCCTCCAGAACAGCCCAAATTCTTCGGGTCATGGATTCTACAAGGTGTCGGGGACGTTCCACAGGGATGCTAGTTCATGCTGACGCGATGGCGTTACACAGTTGCTGCAGATTGGACGGTGGTACATTCATGCTGCCAACAGCACGCTCCATCTCTTCCCAGTTATATTGGGTTTGGTCAGCAACAACATTCTGATTGGCTGTGGCGTTCCATCGGTGCTCAGTTGGTATCAAGACACCTAACGTGTGCTAGGAAAACATTTCCCACACCAGTGCACCACCGCCGCCAGGCAGGATGGGTCAGCTGTCCAGTGTTGGTGATGGCCCACTGGGGATGCTTCTTCTTGTTTTTAGCTGATAGGAGTAAAACCCGGTGTGGTCGTCTGCTGTATTGGCCAATCCGGGACAAGGATCGATGAGTTGTGTTTTCTGAGATGCCGTTCTGCACAACACTGTCGTATTGTGTCGTCATTTGTCTGTTTATGGCCCTGAATGTTCGCTTGCACCATTCTTGCCATTCTCTTTCGACTTCTCTCATCAACAAGCTGTTTTGACCCACAGGACTGCCGCTGACTGGATGTTTTGTGTTCATTCTTCACACATCATTCTCGGTAAACCCTAGACTGTAGTGCATGAAAAGCCCAGGAGGGACGTTTCTGAGACACTGTACCTGGCATCAACGATCAAACCACACTCAGAGTCTCTTAGGTCACTAGTTTTGTCCATTGTAACGTTCAATGGAACAGTAACTGAATGCCTCGATGCCTGTCTGCCTGTTTTATATAGCAAGCCCTGGACAGGTGGCTCACTGTCTGTAGGAGCTGACCCTGTCGTTGTACCTAACACTGTCTGTAGGGGCTGACCATGTCAGTGTACCCAATAAACTGTCCTGTAGGAGTTAACCATCTTCCTGAACAGGGTGGTGTACCTAATAAACTGTCCTGTAGGAGTTAACCATCTTCCTGAACAGGGTGGTGTACCTAATAAACTGTCCTGTAGGAGTTAACCATCTTCCTGAACAGGGTGGTGTACCTAATAAACTGTCCTGTAGGTGTATGTATAATGCATTATAACGTCCTTCATAATGTGACACTGACTCTAAGCGCCAATGAGTTATACATTTAAGTTTTAACAAACACCCACCTCCAGACGCACCCCCGCGCTGGGGGAGTCAGTGGTACAGCCCGTTGTCACGTTGACATAGTAGTCCAGGGTCGTGTCATGGGACCTGGGCAACCGGAGAAGAGAGAGGGGTGATTGGTTAGATCTGAGTAAAATGGCTGCCCGGAGTTGACATGTATATGCATTTACAGTAGTCTCTACTGAAGTGTTTCACTCTCTTGACAAGAGGAAGTTCATCTCATGACTTAACATAAGACATCCAGAGTAGAGAGACCGCTTAGACAGACGAGAGAGACAGAGAGAGAGACCACTTAGACAGACGAGAGAGACCACTTAGACAGACGAGAGAGACAGAGAGAGACCGCTTAGACAGACGAGAGAGACAGAGAGAGACCACTTAGACAGATGAGGGAGACCACTTAGACAGACGAGAGAGACAGCGAGAGACCGCTTAGACAGACGAGACGAGAGATACAGAGAGAGACCACTTAGACAGACGAGAGAGACCACTTAGACAGACGAGAGAGACAGAAGAGACCGCTTAGACAGATGAGAGAGACAGAGAGAGACCACTTAGACAGACAAGAGAGGCAGAGAGAGACCACTTAGACAGACGAGAGATACAGAGAGAGACCGCTTAGACAGACGAGAGAGACCACTTAGACAGACGAGAGAGACAGACGAGAGAGACCACTTAGACAGACAGAGACAGAGAGAGACCACTTAGACAGACAGAGAGAGACCACTTATACAGACAAGAGAGACAGAGACAGAGAGAGACCACTTAGACAGACAGAGACAGAGAGAGACCACTTAGACAGACAAGAGAGACAGAGACAGAGCGAGACCACTTAGACAGACAGAGACAGAGAGAGACCACTTAGACAGACAAGAGAGACAGAGACAGACCACTTAGACAGACAGAGACAGAGAGAGACCACTTAGACAGACAGAGACAGAGCGAGACCACTTAGACAGACAAGAGACAGAGAGAGACCACTTAGACAGACAGAGACAGAGAGACAGAGAGAGACCTCTTAGACAGACAAGAGACAGAGAGACAGAGAGAGACCTCTTAGACAGACAGAGACAGAGAGACAGAGAGAGACCTCTTAGACAGACAGAGACAGAGCGAGACCACTTAGACAGACAGAGACAGAGAGAGACCACTTAGACAGACAGAGACAGAGCGAGACCACTTAGACAGACAGAGACAGAGCGAGACCACTTAGACAGACAAGAGACAGAGAGAGTCCTCTTAGACACACAGAGACAGAGAGACAGAGAAAGAGAGAGAAATAAAGAGAAAGAGAGATACAATAAAGCAATAAGGCCCAAGGGCAGTGCCTGGATACAGTAATGTGTAATATTCATAGTAGGGTCACGACCACTGTTCCCTCTAACTGCTCTCTGCACCGAGTTTCAGGTCTGCTGAACGCGTTTACTGTGAACACTGAGTCTGTACCAGCTTTAAGTTACAGTTTTACTGTGAACACTGAGGCTGTACCAGCTATAAGTTACAGATTTACTGTGAACACTGAGGCTGTACCAGCTTTAAGTTACAGTTTTACTGTGAACACTGAGGCTGTACCAGCTTTAAGTTACAGTTTTACTGTGAACACTGAGGCTGTACCAGCTTTACTGTGAACACTGAGGCTGTACCAGCTATAAGTTACAGTTTTACTGTGAACACTGAGGCTGTACCAGCTTTACTGTGAACACTGAGGCTGTACCAGCTATAAGTTACAGTTTTACTGTGAACACTGAGGCTGTACCAGCTTTACTGTGAACACTGAGGCTGTACCAGCTATAAGTTACAGTTTTACTGTGAACACTGAGGCTGTACCAGCTATAAGTTACAGTTTTACTGTGAACACTGAGTCTGTACCAGCTTTAAGTTACAGTTTTACTGTGAACACTGAGGCTGTACCAGCTATAAGTTAAAGTTTTACTGTGAACACTGAGGCTGTACCTGCTTTAAGTTACAGATTTAACAGTGTTCAAGTAGACTACTATTTGATCATAATGTAGGACTACCAGAGGGGCCTACCATCAAAAACAATGGAGAAAATGCATCCCATAATATTTTTACATGGAAATAGCTGTTCTATCATTCAGCCTACAGTAGCAGCCAATGTGTGGTGTTCAATGTAGGCCACATTCTATGAGACGTTTGAAAAACACATTCAGGGCTTGTTGACATGAACCTGTTTATCCACTTGTCCTTCAGACAAGGAGGTGACTGGAAATGTTGTTGAGTCGTTTGATGCAAGAAACCACTTTATGAAATAAAATGCATTATTATTCTCATCCCATTATTACAGAGAATCAGACTAATTATGCTTCCCTCTGCCGATTGGCTACTTAGCTTATTCAAGCCTGTCTCAAATGCCCCTTTAAGACAAAAAAGCTCTTTACCGGAGTCACTTTTCAAATGATGTCTAGAAATGCACACCTGTTGTGTCTTGTAGGAAACAAACACTCCCCCATCTATAACTGGGCTAATAACTCACCAACGAGCAAAGAATATGAACAAATGTGCACTCATCCCTACACGCAGCTCTCGCTTTGATCTCAAGACAAGCGCATCTACCCACGACCGCTCATGCTGTAGACACAGTCCAGTTCAAAGTGAATGGCACAGATCCATATATGGCAATGGCCTATTTGAATATAGGCCTACTGCAGCTCTGATTGGTTATTGCGCACTGGTCTTTATAGAGTACGGTATAGAGTAGTGTGTGTCAATGCAATAGAATCCTACTCCGATGCATTCTGCATACAACAAAATCTCTTTCACAGTTAGTTTTGCATACTAAGTCTTGCATAGTTCAGTTTGTTTAGGTATGTTACATTGAAAGTGGCTAATATTGCGTTGATTCGAGCACAATTCTCACAGGGAAACGTTGATAGTGTTAATGGGGAAAACTAGAAAGTTGAGGTTCTGTCTTGTGCTTCTCTGCGCGGGCTGATATTAATTCTGCGTGGCAGTCCATAGAAGGAACATTGACTCATTCCATATCACTGTGGCAACCACTCACTCTGGGGACAGGAAGAAGGTGTACTTCCTGTGGTCCAGGTCCCGCCCCCTGGTCATGCTGAGTGTGATGCGTTTCCTGTCTGTGAAGTTGAACTCGTTGGGCCAGTTGGAGGAGTGGAGGTAGGTCATGATGGAGGGGTCCGCCTCGCTCACCTCTGACCACACCCCGTCTGGAGAGGAGTAGGGGACAGGGGTGAGCTTACCCCCTCTCTGTACATCCCCTAAATACTGCCCCTATACACTATTCAATTCAATACAACTTTATTGATATCCCAAAATGTCAATTACTTATTTGAGTTGATTTGGCAATTGAAAAATACAATTTAGTCCCACATCCCCTGCAAACTTACTATAAAGAGGTACAGCTAAAGCGGGAATAGGTATTATATTGTGATTATATTTATACTGCGAATCTGTTTCTATTTTTATTTGTTTCTATTGTGATGCAGTTCCTATTGTGATTCTATTCCTATTGTGATGCTGTTCCTATTGTGATTCTATGTATATCGTCATTTTGTTTCTATTGTGATTCTGTTTCTATTGTGATGCTGTTTCTATTGTGATTATATTGTGATTCTGTTTCTATTGTGAATATATTCCTATTGTGATTATATTTATATAGTGATTCTATTGTGATTATGTTTCTAATGTGATTCTATTTCTATTGTGATTATATTTATATTGTGATTCCATTTCTATTGTGATTCTATTCCTATTGTGATTCTATATTGTGACTATATTGTGATTCTGTTTCTATTGATAATTTTTCTATTGGTATTCTATTTATATTGTGATTCTATTCCTATTGTGATTCTGTTTCTATTGTGATTCTGTTTCTATTGTGATTATATTCCTACTGTGATTATATTCCTGTTGTGATTCTATTCCTATTGTGATTCTATTTATATTGTGATTCTATTTCTATTGTGATTCTATTCCTACTGTGATTCTATTCCTATTGTGATTCTATTTATATTGTGATTCTATTGTGATTCTATTTATATTGTGATTCTATTGTGATTCTATTTATATTGTGATTATGTTTCTATTGTCATAATTTTTATATTGTGATTATGTTTCTATTGTCATAATTTTTATATTGTGATTATAGTGTGAATCTATGTCTATTGTGATTCTAGTGTGAATCTATGTATATTGTGATTCTATTGTGACTCTATTCCTATTGTGATTCTATTCCAATTGTGATTCTGTTTCTGTCTATGTCTATTGTGATTCTAGTGTAAATCTATGTCTATTGTGATTCTAGTGTGAATCTATTTATATTGTGATTCTATTTATATTGTGATTCTAGTGTAAATCTATGTCTATTGTGATTCTAGTGTAAATCTATGTCTATTGTGATTCTAGTGTAAATCTATGTCTATTGTGATTCTAGTGTGATTCTATTTATATTGTGATTCTATTTATATTGTGATTCTATTTATATTGTGATTCTATTTATATTGTGATTCTGTTTCTATTGTGATTCTGTTTCTATTGTGATTCTGTTTCTATTGTGATTCTATTTCTATTGTGATTCTGTTTCTATTGTGATTCTATTTCTATTGTGATTCTATTTCTATTGTGATTCTGTTTCTATTGTGATTCTGTTTCTATTGTGATTCTATTCCTACTGTGATTATATTCCTGTTGTGATTCTATTCCTATTGTGATTCTATTTATATTGTGATTCTATTTCTATTGTGATTCTATTCCTACTGTGATTCTATTCCTATTGTGATTCTATTTATATTGTGATTCTATTCCTATTGTGATTCTGTTTCTATTGTGATTCTGTTTCTATTGTGATTATATTCCTACTGTGATTCTATTCCTGTTGTGATTCTATTCCTATTGTGATTCTATTTATATTGTGATTCTATTTCTATTGTGATTCTATTCCTACTGTGATTCTATTCCTATTGTGATTCTATTTATATTGTGATTCTATTTCTATTGTGATTCTATTCCTACTGTGATTCTATTCCTACTGTGATTCTATTCCTATTGTGATTCTATTTATATTGTGATTCTATTGTGATTCTATTTATATTGTGATTATGTTTCTATTGTCATAATTTTTATATTGTGATTATAGTGTGAATCTATGTCTATTGTGATTCTAGTGTGAATCTATGTATATTGTGATTCTATTGTGACTCTATTCCTATTGTGATTCTATTCCAATTGTGATTCTGTTTCTGTCTATGTCTATTGTGATTCTAGTGTAAATCTATGTCTATTGTGATTCTAGTGTGAATCTATTTATATTGTGATTCTATTTATATTGTGATTCTAGTGTGATTCTATTTATATTGTGATTCTATTTATATTGTGATTCTATTTCTATTGTGATTCTATTTATATTGTGATTCTATTTCTATTGTGATTCTGTTTCTATTGTGATTCTGTTTCTATTGTGATTCTATTTCTATTGTGATTCTGTTTCTATTGTGATTCTATTTCTATTGTGATTCTATTTCTATTGTGATTCTGTTTCTATTGTGATTCTGTTTCTATTGTGATTCTATTCCTATGATTCTTACCGTCCAGGGTGGTGAAGTTGAGTTGGATGAACAGTCCGGCCTGCTGGTTGGCGTTACCGGCGCTGACCCGTACGATGACAGAGTCACACCGGCTCACGTTAATGGCCCTGGCTAAAGGGACTCCCGTCACCCCTGCCCCATTGCTGTCGGTGGCGCTGCCATTGTTCACGGCAACGGTGATGGCTTGGTTGTCGTCGAGGTCTGAGATTGGGATCTGGGAACCGTTCTCTGCCCGGAACTCCATGGAGGCCACCTATAGTAGATTAGGATTAGAATAGAATTAGGATTAGAATAGATTAGGATTGATTACAATTAGGATTAGAATAGAATTAGGGTTGATTACAATTAGGATTAGAATAGATGATGGATTACAATTAGGACTTGAATACATTAGGATTGATTAGAATTAGGATTAGAATAGAATTAGGATTAGAATAGGATTGATTAGAATTAGGATTAGAATAGATTAGGATTGATTACAATTAGGATTAGGGTTGATTACAATTAGGATTAGAATAGAATTAGGATTAGAATAGGATTGATTAGAATTAGGATTAGAATAGATTAGGATTGATTACAATTAGGATTAGGATTGATTACAATTATGATTATATTAGGATTGATTAGAATTAGGATTAGAATAGAATTAGAATAGGATTGATTAGAATTTGAATTAGAATAGATTAGGGTTGATTACAATTAGGATTAGAATAGATTAGGGTAGATTAGAATTAGGATTAGATTAGGATTGATTAGAATTAGGATTATATTAGGATTGATTAGAATTAGGATTAGATTAGATTAGGATTGATTAGAATTAGGGTTAGATTAGGATTGATTAGAATTAGGATTAGATTAGGATTGATTAGAATTAGGATTAGAATAGATTAGAAGACATTGATATCAACATCATGAATCCTCCATAATAGAAAACACATCATACAGACAGTATAAATAAATAAGAAACAAGTCCATACCTCGGTACTGACTGTGTAGTTAGCCACAAAGTTAAAGGGGAACGGGTTGGGCTCCACCTGGAGAGGGGAGAGATGGGGAGGGAGGATGGGAGGGAGGAAGGGAGGGAGGGAGGATGGGAGGGAGGGAGGGAGGATGGGAGGGAGGAAGGGAGGGAGGGAGGATGGGAGGGAGGGAGGGAGGATGGGAGGGAGGAAGGATGGGAGGGAGGGAGGGAGGGAGGGAGGGAGGGAGGGAGGGAGGGAGGGAGGGAGGGAGGGAGGGAGAGAGGGAGGGAGGGAGGAGGAAGGAAGGAAGGGAGGGAGGGAGGGAGGGAGGGAGGGAGGAAGGAAGGAAGGAAGGAAGGAAGGAAGGAAGGAAGGAAGGAAGGGAGGGAGGGAGGGAGGGAGGGAGGGAGGGAGGGAGGGAGGGAGGGAGGGAGGGATGGGGAGGGAGGGAGGGAGGGAGGGAGGGAGGGAGGGAGGGAGGGAGGGAGGGAGGGATGGGGAGGGAGGGAGGGAGGGAGGGAGGGAGGGAGGGAGGGAGGGAGGGAGGGAGGGAGGGAGGGAGGGAGGGAGGGAGGGAGGGAGGGAGGTTAAAACAGGTATGAAGGAATACACATCTATGATGACTTGATGAATGTGTACATGGGTACTTTGACGGACAGTCACTCTCACTCTCTCACACACACACACACACACACACACACATACACACACACACACCTGGAACATGAGTTGTACCACGCTGGTAGCTGCTCTGCTCAGACTGTTGTTGAAGGCTCTGGGGATGGAGAACCGTCTGCACTCTGGGGAGAACACAGTCCAATACAACTTGGTTTAATAGAACACAACAGTATA
>NW_022261978.1:4082086-4137086 GCF_002021735.2 Oncorhynchus kisutch | reverse complement strand
AGAGAGAGAGATAAACAGACATATAGGGGAGAGAGAGATAAACAGACATATAGGGAGAGAGAGAGAGATAAACAGACATATAGGGGAGAGAGAGATAAACAGACATATAGGGGAGAGAGAGAGAGATAAACAGACATATAGGGGAGAGAGAGAGAGATAAACAGACATATAGGGGGAGAGAGAGAGAGATAAACAGACATATAGGGGAGAGAGAGAGAGATAAAAGACATATGGGGGAGAGAGAGAGGAGAGAGAGATAAACAGACATATAGGGGAGAGAGAGAAAACAGACATATAGGGGAGAGAGAGATAAACAGACATATAGGGGAGAGAGAGAGAGAGATAAACAGACATGTAGGGAGGGAGAGAGAGAGAGAAACAGACATATAGGGGAGAGGGAGAGAGAGAGAGAATAAACAGACATATAGGGGAGAGAGAGAGATAAACAGACATATAGGGAGAGAGGGAGAGAGATAAACAGACATATATGGGAGAGAGAGAGAGAGAAACAGACATATAGGGGAGAGAGAGAGAGATAAACAGACATATAGGGGAGAGAGAGATAAACAGACATATAGGGGAGAGAGAGAGAGATAAACAGACATATAGGGGAGAGAGAGATAAACAGACATATAGGGGAGGGAGAGAGAGATAAACAGACATATAGGGGAGAGAGAGATAAACAGACATATAGGGGAGAGAGAGAGACAGACGTATAGGGGGAGAGAGAGATAAACAGACATATAGGGGAGAGAGAGAGAGATAAACAGACATATAGGGGGGAGAGAGAGAGATAAACAGACATATAGGGGAGAGAGAGAGATAAACAGACATATAGGGGATGAGAGAGATAAAACAGGACATATAGGGGAGAAGAGAGAGAGAGAGATAAAACAGACATATAGGGGAGAGAGAGATAAACAGACATATAGGGGAGAGAGTATAAACAGACATATAGGGGAGAGAGAGATAAACAGACATATAGGGGAGAGAGAGAGACAGACGTATAGGGGGAGAGAGATAAACAGACTTATAGGGGAGAGAGAGAGAGATAAACAGACATATAGGGGAGAGAGAGAGAGATAAACAGACATATTAGGGGAGAGAGAGAGAGATAAACAGCCATATAGGGGAGAGAGAGAGAGATAAACAGACATATAGGGAGAGAGAGAGATAAACAGACATAGAGGGGAGAGAGAGATAAAACAGACATATAGGGAGAGAGGGAGAGAGAGGATAAACAGACATATAGGGGGATGAGAGGATAAACAGACATATAGGGGAGAGAGATAAACAGACATATAGGGAGAGAGAGAGAGACAGACATATAGGGGGAGAGAGATAAACAGACATATAGGGAGAGAGAGGAGAGGAGAGATAAAACAGACATATAGGGGAGAGAGAGAGAGATAAACAGACATATAGGGGAGAGAGAGAGAGATAAACAGACATATAGGCGGAGAAGATATGAGAGATACGACATATAGGGGCGAGGAGAGAGAGACGATAAACAGACATGTAGGGGGAGAGAGAGAGGAATAAACAGACATATAGGGGAGAGAGAGATAAACAGACATGTAGGGGCGAGAGGAGGAGAGAGAGTAAACAGACATGTAGGGGAGAGAGAGAGATAAACAGACATATAGGGGAGAGAGAGAGATAAACAGGACATATAGGGGGGAGGAGAGAGAGATAAACATACATATAGGGGAGAGCGAGCGAGATAGGAGAGAGAGATAAACGGACATATAGGGGAGAGAGAGATAAACAGACATATAGGGGAGAGAGAGAGATAAACACGACATATAGGGGAGAGAGAGGAGAGATAAACAGACATATAGGGGAGAGAGAGAGAGATAAACAGACATATAGGGGAGAGAGAGATAAACAGACATATAGGGGAGAGAGAGATAAACAGACATATAGGGGAGAGAGATAAACAGACATATAGGGGAGAGAGAAATAAACAGACATATAGGGGAGAGAGAGAGACAGACGTATAGGGGGAGAGAGATAAACAGACATATAGGGGAGAGAGAGAGAGATAAACAGACATATATGGGAGAGAGAGAGAGATAAACAGACATATAGGGGAGAGAGAGAGAGATAAACAGACATATAGGGGAGAGATAGAGATACAGACATATAGGGGAGAGAGAGAGAGATAAACAAGACAATATAGGGAGAGAGAGAGAGAGGATAAACAGACATATAGGGGAGAGAGAGATAAACAGACATATAGGGGAGAGAGAGAGAGAGATAAACAGACATGTAGGGGCGAGAGAGAGAGAGATAAACCAGACATACAGGGGAGAGGAGAGATAAACAGACATATAGGGGAGGAGAGAGATAAACAGACATTAGGGGCGAGAGAGAGAGAGATAAACAGACATGTAGGGGCGAGAGGAGACAGACGATAAACAGACATGTAGGGGGAGAAGAGAGAGATAAACAGACATATAGGGAGAGAGAGGATAAACAGACATTATAGGGGAAGAGTAGACGTAACAGACATTGTAGGGGCTAGAGAGAGAGATAAACAGACATGTAGGGGGAGAGATGAGAAGATAAACAGCCATATTAGGGGAAGAGAGAGAGAGAGATAAACAGACATATAGGGGAGAGAGAGAGAGATATAAACAGGACATATAGGGGGGAGAGAGAGAGATAAACAATACATATAGGGGGACGAGAGAGAGAGAGAGATAGGGGAGAGAGAGATAAACAGACATATATTGGGAGAGAGAGATAAACAGACATATAGGGAGAGAGAGAGAGATAAACAGACATATAGGGAGAGAGAGATAAACAGAACATTATAGGGGAAGAGAGAGAGAGAGAGAGATAAACAGACATGTAGGGGGAGAGAGAGAGATAACAGACATACAGGGAGAGAGAGATAAACAGACATATAGGGGAGATGAGAGATAAACAGACATGTAGTGGGCGGAGAGAGAGAGAGATAAACAGACATGTAGGCGGGAGAGAGAGAGATAAACAGACATATAGGGGAGAGAGAGATAAACAGACATATAGGGGAGAGAGAGCAATAAACAGACATGTAGGGGCGAGGAGAGGAGAGAGAGAGTAAACAGACAATGTAGGGGAGGATATGAGAGAGAATAAACAGACATATAGGGGAGAGAGAGAGAGATAAAAGACATATAGGGGAGAGAGAGGATATAAACAGACATATAGGGGGAAGAGAGAGAGATAAACATACATATAGGGGAGAGAGAGAGAAGAGAGGAGAGAGAGTGAGAGAGAGAGATAGGGGAGAGAGAGATAAACAGACATATAGGGGAGAGAGAGATAAACAGACATATAGGGGAGAGAGAGACATAAACAGACATATGGGGAGAGAGAGAGAGATAAACAGACATATAGGGGAGAGATAGAGAGATACAGACATATAGGGGAGAGAGAGAAGATAAACAGACATATAGGGGAGAGAGAGAGATAAACAGACATTATAGGGAGAGAGAGATAAACAGACATATAGGGGAGAGAGAGGAGAGAGATAAACAGACATGTAGGGGGAGAGAGAGAGATAAACAGACATACAGGGGAGAGAGAGATAAACAGACATATAGGGGAGAGAGAGATAAACAGACATGTAGGGGCGAGAGAGAGAGATAAACAGACATGTAGGGGGGAGAGAGAGAGAATAAACAGACATATAGGGGAGAGAGAGAGAGATTAAACAGACATATAGGGGAGAGAGGAGATATAACAGACATATAGGGGGAGAGAGAGAGATAAACATACAATAGGGGAGAGAGAGAGAGAGAGAAGGGAGAGAGAGATAAACAGACATATAGGGGAGAGAGAGATAACAGACATATAGGGGGAGAGAGATAAACAGACATATGGGAGAGAGATAAACAGGACTATAGGGGAGAGGAGAGAGATAAACAGACATATAGGGGTGAGATTAGAGAGATACGACAATATAGGGAATAGAGAGAGATAAACCGACATATAGGGGAGAAGAGATGAGAGAGATAAACCGACATTATAGGGGACGAGAGCCGAGAGAGAGTAAACAGACATATAGGGGAGAGACGAGAGATAAACAGACATTATAGGGGATGTTCGAAGAGAGAGATAAGACATATCGGGATGAGAGGAGAGCGAGATCAACAGGACATATAGGGGGAGAGAGAGAGAATAACAGACATATAGGGGAGAGAGAGATAAACAGGACATATAGGGGAAGAGAGAGAGAGATAAACAGAATATAGGGGATGATGAGAGAGAGGATAAACCAGACATACTAGGGGAGAGAGAGGAATAATAACAGACATATAGGAGAGGAAGAGAGAGATACAACAGACATATAGGGGAGAGAGAGAGTATAACAGGACATATAGGGGGAGATCGAGAGAATAACAGACATATAGGGAGAGAGAGAGATAAACAGACATATAGGGAGAGGATAAAACAGAATATGGGGAGAGAGAGAGGATAAACAGACATATAGGGGAGAGAGAGATAAACATACATATAGGGAGGGAGAGACGAGATAAACAGACATATAGGGGAGAGAGAGAGAGATAACATACAGACTATAGGGGAGAGAGAGAGAGATAAACAGACATATAGGGGAGAGAGAGAGGAGAGAGCATAAACAGACATATAGGGGAGAGAGAGAAATAAACAGGACATATAGGGGAGAGAGAGATAAACAGACATATAGGGGAGAGAGAGAGATAAACAGGCATATAGGGGAGAGAGAGAGGAGAAGAGAGAGATAAACAGACATATAGAGGAGAGAGAGAGAAAACAGACATATAGGGGAGAGAGAGATAAAGAGACTATAGGGGAGAGAGAGATAAACAGACATATAGGGGAGAGAGAGAGAATAAACAGACATATAGGGGAGAGAGAGAGATAAACAGACATATAGGGGAGAGAGAGATAAACAGACATATAGGGGAGAGAGAGAGATAAACAGACATATAGGGGAGAGAGAGAGAGAGATAAACAGACATATAGGGGGGAGAGAGAGAGAGAGAGATAAACAGACATATAGGGGGGAGAGAGAGATAAACAGACATATAGGGGGAGAGAGAGATAAACAGACATATAGGGGAGAGAGAGAGAGATAAACAGACATATAGGGGAGAGAGAGAGATAAACAGACATAGGGAGAGAGAGATAAACAGACATATAGGGGAGAGAGAGAGATAAACAGACATATAGGGGAGAGAGAGATAAACAGACATATAGGGGAGATAGAGAGATAAACAGACATATAGGTGAGATAGAGAGATAAACAGACATATAGGGGAGAGAGAGATAAACAGACATATAGGGGAGAGAGAGAGATACAGATATATAGGGGAGAGAGAGATAAACAGACATATAGGGGAGAGAGAGATAAACAGACATGTAGGGGGAGAGAGAGATAAACAGACATATAGGGGAGGGAGAGAGATACAGACATATAGGGGAGGGAGAGAGAGATACAGACATATAGGGGAGGGAGAGAGAGATAAACAGACATATAGTGGAGGGAGAGAGATACAGACATATAGGGGAGGGAGAGAGAGATAAACAGACATATAGTGGAGGGAGAGAGATACAGACATATAGGGGAGGGAGAGAGAGATAAACAGACATATAGTGGAGGGAGAGAGATACAGACATATAGGGGAGGGAGAGAGAGATAAACAGACATATAGGGGAGGGAGAGAGAGATAGAGACCGAGACAGAGCAGAGCAGAAGTCACAATCAGATGAGCTCCTGCATTTTTTCAGCATTTTCTTTAAAAAAGATAGATTAGGAGTTAGATAAACTTTGATTTTTTGTCAGGAACACATACTGGATTCTACCCTCTACAACATACCCCCTACTTCAAATCAAAACTTAAAACCTACAACCTGATTTTGGACGGAATTACGGAATCACCTGGAAGGTTCACAACTACCAAGATTTATTTCTCTATACAGCAAATTCTCTGGAAAACAACAGAAACCTGAAAACACCATCCAACCTGGAACTGAGTGAGTAATGCTTAGTCTGAAACTATATATTTTTTTCTCCAAAAGCCAAGAAGAAAAATACACAACATTACTTTATAAGGACTGAATTCTAACATACTGAATTCTAACATAATTCTGCCAAGCTTGATACAGCTTCAAATAGCACTGACGTGTCAAGTGAGAGGTGTCAAAGCCCATTAGCCCAACAATGGCAGGAGAGTCACACAGTCTACCCCAACCAAATGGAGAGGCCTTAGAAGCTCCCTCCCGTTGTTCAGAGGCAATTAAAATACAGTACTCTGTGCATGTAAAGAATGATAAGGCAAGAAAAGATTACAAAATAAAGCTCCTTATGGAAAATCAAGAGACACTTTTTGCTGACTATTACAAAAATGGGAACATCAGCAACCTTATCTTCCACACAAACCATCCCCTGGCATGGCACAGTGCTATATTAGCACACTACCCCTCTGTTAAGAGAGGGGGGATTAACGAGGGGTGGAAACTCAGAATACTTGACAACGAGGACTCTGAGTTAAGTAATATAAATATCTATAAGTCCGGAACAGTGATGGTACAGCGTAACCACAAACAGTTTCAGCTGGACTTTCACCTAATCAAAGAATTAGCTCAGCAGGAGAAACTCTCCCTTGATAAAGATACCCCCACCCCGAGAGGATCAGACCAGACCTCTTTATTATGTAACCCCACAGATGAGCAACCCCCAGCGGAGGGTCAACCTCCCAGCACAGATTACCACTCCCTCATTGAAATGAAGGACAAATTCACCCAGCTGGAGATAAAGCAGGTGGAGCTGGAACAGCAGGTGATTACACTTCAGTCAGCACAGACCCAGACAACAGTCCAGCACAACAACAGCCCCTTAACCAGACCCGGAGAGCTGGAGGTGGACAGAGACATATCTGCACTTTGGACAGTGGTGAGACAAATACAACAGGAGAAAGAGGAGCAGAACAGAGCACTAGAGGAGAGTATCAGACTGCTGGTGGAGGAGAGGTTGAGGGGGATGGAGGAGAGGGTGAGGGGGACGGCGTGTGACAGAGAACAACCCACTAGAGAGGTGGCCACCCCCACAGAGAAGCCAGCAGAACAGCCCACCTCAGCACCCAACAAAAGTCTCGACACCACAGCAGAACAGTCCACACCAGACCCTGACCATAGAGTCGACACCACAGCAGAACAGTCCACACCAGACCCTGACCATAGAGTAGACACCACAGCAGAACAGTCCACACCAGACCCTGACCATAGAGTCGACACCACAGCAGAACAGTCCACACCAGACCCTGACCATAGAGTCGACATCACAGCACAACAGACAAATGAAGAACCCCAAGCCCAGAGGCTCTCACCCCCTCTGAGCACCCCCCTGTCAGCCACCCTGATAGCCCTTCTGTCAACCCCCCCACACCCACTGAGGACAAACACAAGACACAGATTGTACTACTTATGGACTCAAATGGGAAATATATAGAAGAAAAAATACTTTTTCCCCCAAAAAAAGTGTGTCTAAACTCTGGTGTCCAAACACCCAGCGTGCCCTAGACCTTCTGTCTGAGGCCAAACTAGGCTCACCCAGCCACATAATAATACACACAGGCACAAACGACCTGAGAGCACAGCAGGAAAGAGTGGCCACAGCACTGAAGGGAGTGATTGAAAAGGCTTCTTCTACTTTCCCCAACGCACAAGTGGTTATCTCCACCCTGCTACCACGAAAAGACTTCCACCCCGCCACAATACAGCGGGTAAATGCAAGTATTTCCCGTGACTGTGCCTCAAAACCAAACGTTTTCCTGGCCCACCACTCCACCCTGGACTTGAACAGCCTCTATGACCAGGTCCACCTCTACAAGGCAGCAGTGCCCACCTTTGCCCGGACCCTAAAGGACATCGCTCTCAAACGTATCCTCAACACTCCACACAGGAGCAACAGATCAATAGACACCCCACCCAGACCAGCGAGACACCCTCCCAGATCTGCAGGACCCCCCCCTGGACCTACACATAGAGGACCCACGCCAAGAGGAATTACATCCAGACCACAGTACACCAAGACACATCCACACCCCCACCCCAACCAATCAACACCCCCCCACGTCAACCATGCCCACACTCCATTTAGGCCCCCTCAGATCAGACCTATGCCACTCCTGCCCACCCCATGCACCCCACCCCCGCAAAGAGGGCCTCAACATGGAAGCCACACATACGCCCAGGTAGTGAGCGGGCAAACAGTCCCAACCCCCACTCTCACACTCGCCCAAGCCAATGGCATGTACCAGATGCTCAGCAGGCTCTGCTCACACTTACTGGCCTGAGGCCAAACCACGACCAACAACATTGGACACTCTATGGAACAAAAAGCCTTCACTATATTATCCTGGAATATCCAAGGCCTGAGGTCATCTGCCTTTGGCCTAAAGAGCAGAAACCCGGACTTCACCAAAGAAATCGGTAATACAGACATTGTCATCCTGCAAGAAACCTGGTATAGAGGGCCCACTGGTTGCCCTCTAGGTTACAGAGAGCTGGTAGTCCCATCCACCAAACTACCAGGTGTGAAACAGGGAAGGGACTCAGGGGGTATGCTAATTTGGTATAGAGCAGACCTAACTCACTGCATTAAAATAATCAAAACAGGAACATTCTACATTTGGCTAGAAATTCAAAAAGAAATGATCCTAACAGAGAAAAATTTCCTCCTGTGTGCTACCTATATCCCCCCACTAGAATCCCCATATTTTAATGAAGACAGCTTCTCCATCCTGGAGGGGGAAATCAATCATTTCCAGGCCCAGGGACATGTACTAGTCTGTGGCGACCTAAATGCCAGAACCGGACAAGAACCTGACACCCTCAGCACACAGGGGGACAAACACCTGCCTGGAGGTGACAGCATTCCCTCCCACATATGCCCCCCTAGGCACAACTATGACAACATAACCAACAAAAACGGGTCACAACTCCTGCAGCTCTGTCGCACGCTGGGTATGTACATAGTCAACGGTAGGCTTCGAGGGGACTCCTATGGTAGGTACACCTATAGCTCATCTCTTGGCAGTAGTACTGTAGACTACTTTATCACGGACCTCAACCCAGAGTCTCTCAGAGCGTTCACAGTCAACCCACTGACACCCCTATCAGACCACAGCAAAATCACAGTCTACTTAAACAGAGCAATACTCAATCATGAGGCATCAAAGCCAAAGGAACTGAGTAACATTAAGAAATGCTATAGATGGAAGGAATGCAGTTTGGAGACCTACCAAAAAACAATTAGGCAACAACAAATTCAATCCCTTTTAGACAATTTCCTGGGTAAAACGTTCCACTGTAATAGTGAAGGTGTAAACTTGGCAGTAGAAAATCTTAACAGTATATTTGACCTCTCAGCTTCCCTATCAAATCTAAAAATCTCAAATAGAAAACCAAAGAAAATTAACAATAATGACAAATGGTTTGATGAAGAATGCAAAAATCTAAGAAAGAAATTGAGAAACCTGTCCAACCAAAAACATAGAGACCCGGAAAACCTGAGTCTACGCCTTCACTATGGTGAATCACTAAAACAATACAGAAATACACTACGGAAAAAGAAGGAACAGCATGTCAGAAATCAGCTCAATGCAATTGAAGAATCCATAGACTCTAACCACTTCTGGGAAAATTGGAAAACACTAAACAAACAACAACACGAAGAATTATCTATCCAAAATGGAGATGTATGGGTAAACCACTTCTCCAATCTTTTTGGCTCTATAACAAAGAATAAAGAGCAAAAACATATACATGATCAAATACAGATCTTAGAATCAACTATTAAAGACTACCAGAACCCACTGGATTCTCCAATTACATTGAAAGAGTTACAGGACAAAATAAAAACCCTCCAACCCAAAAAGGCCTGTGGTGTTGATGGTATCCTCAATGAAATGATCAAATATACAGACAACAAATTCCAATTGGCTATACTAAAACTCTTTAACATCATACTTAGCTCTGGCATCTTCCCCAATATTTGGAACCAAGGACTGATCACCCCAATCCACAAAAGTGGAGACAAATTTGACCCCAATAACTACCGTGGAATATGTGTCAACAGTAACCTTGGGAAAATCCTCTGCATTATTATTAACAGCAGACTCGTACATTTCCTCAATGAAAACAATGTACTGAGCAAATGTCAAATTGGCTTTTTACCAAATTACCGTACAACAGACCATGTATTCACCCTGCACACCCTAATTGACAACCAAACAAACCAAAACAAAGGCAAAGTCTTCTCATGCTTTGTTGATTTCAAAAAAGCCTTCGACTCAATCTGGCATGAGGGTCTGCTATACAAACTGATGGAAAGTGGTGTTGGGGGTAAAACATACGACATTATAAAATCCATGTACACAAACAACAAGTGTGCGGTTAAAATTGGCAAAAAACACACAAATTTCTTCACACAGGGTCGTGGGGTTAGACAGGGATGCAGCTTAAGCCCCACCCTCTTCAACATATATATCAACGAATTGGCGCGGGCACTAGAAAAGTCTGCAGCACCCGGCCTCCCCCTGCTAGAATCCGAAGTCAAATGTCTGCTGTTTGCTGATGATCTGGTGCTTCTGTCACCAACCAAGGAGGGCCTACAGCAGCACCTAGATCTTATGCACAGATTCTGTCAGACCTGGGCCCTGACAGTAAATCTCAGTAAGACCAAAATAATGGTGTTCCAAAAAAGGTCCAGTCACCAGGACCACAAATACAAATTCCATCTAGACACTGTTGCCCTAGAGCACACAAAAAACTATACATACCTTGGCCTAAACATCAGCACCACAGGTAACTTCCACAAAGCTGTGAACGATCTGAGAGACAAGGCAAGAAGGGCATTCTATGCCATCAAAAGAAACATAAATTTCAACATACCAATTAGGATTTGGCTAAAAATACTTGAATCAGTCATAGAGCCCATTGCCCTTTATGGTTGTAAGGTCTGGGGTCCGCTCACCAACCAAGACTTCACAAAATGGGACAAACACCAAATTGAGACTCTGCACGCAGAATTCTGCAAAAATATCCTCCGTGTACAACGTAGAACACCAAATAATGCATGCAGAGCAGAATTAGGCCGATACCCACTAATTATCAAAATCCAGAAAAGAGCTGTTAAATTCTACAACCACCTAAAAGGAAGCGATTCACAAACCTTCCATAACAAAGCCATCACCTACAGAGAGATGAACCTGGAGAAGAGTCCCCTAAGCAAGCTGGTCCTGGGGCTCTGTTCACAAACACAAACACACACTACAGAGCCCCAGGACAGCAGCACAATTAGACCCAACCAAATCATGAGAAAACAAAAAGATAACTACTTAACACATTGGAAAGAATTAACAAAAAAACAGAGCAAACTAGAATGCTATTTGGTCCTACACAGCGGCAGAATACCTGACCACTGTGACTGACCCAAAATTAAGGAAAGCCTTGACTATGTACAGACTCAGTGAGCATAGCCTTGCTATTGAGAAAGGCCGCCGTAGGCAGACATGGCTCTCAAGAGAAGACAGGCTATGTGCTCACTGCCCACAAAATGAGGTGGAAACTGAGCTGCACTTCCTAACCTCCTGTATGACCATATTAGAGAGACATATTTCCCTCAGATTACACAGATCCACAAAGAATTCGAAAACAAATCCAATTTTGAAAAACTCCCATATCTACTGGGTGAAATTCCACAGTGTGCCATCACAGCAGCAAGATTTGTGACCTGTTGCCACGAGAAAAGGGCAACCAGTGAAGAACAAACACCATTGTAAATACAACCCATATTTATGCTTATTTATTTTATCTTGTGTCCTTTAACCATTTGTACATTGTTAAAACACTGTATATATATATATATAATATGACATTTGTAATGTCTTTACTGTTTTGAAACTTCTGTATGTGTAATGTTTACTGTTAATTTTTGTTGTTTTTCACTTTATATATTCACTTTGTATGTTGTCTACCTCACTTGCTTTGGCAATGTTAACACATGTTTCCCATGCCAATAAAGCCCTTGAATTGAATTGAATTGAATTGATAAACAGACATATAGGGGAGAGAGAGATAAACAGACATATAGGGGAGAGAGAGAGAGATAAACAGACATATAGGGGAGAGAGAGAGATAAACAGACATATAGGGGAGAGAGAGAGATAAACAGACATATAGGGGAGAGAGAGATAAACAGACATATAGGGGAGAGAGAGAGATAAACAGACATATAGGGGAGAGAGAGAGATAAACAGACATATAGGGGAGAGAGAGATACAGACATATAGGGGAGAGAGAGAGATAAACAGACATATAGGGGAGAGAGAGATAAACAGACATATAGGGGAGAGAGAGATAAACAGACATATAGGGGAGAGAGAGAGAGAGATAAACAGACATATAGGGGAGAGAGAGAGAGAGAGATAAACAGACATATAGGGGAGAGAGAGAGAAAAACAGACATATAGGGAGAGAGAGATAAACAGACATATAGGGGAGAGAGAGAGATAAACAGACATATAGGAGAGAGAGAGATAAACAGACATAGGGGAGAGAGAGATAAACAGACATATAGGGGAGAGAGAGATAAACAGACATATAGGGGGAGAGAGAGAGAGATAAACAGACATATAGGGGAGAGAGAGAGAGATAAACAGACATATAGGGGAGAGAGAGAGAGAGAAACAGACATATAGGGGAGAGAGAGAGATAAACAGACATATAGGGGAGAGAGAGAGATAAACAGACATATAGGGGAGAGAGAGAGATAACAGACATATAGGGGAGAGAGAGAGAATAAACAGACATATAGGGGAGAGAGAGAGAGATAACAGACATATAGGGGAGAGAGAGAGAGATAAACAGACATATAGGGGAGAGAGAGAGAGATAAACAGACATATAGGGGAGAGAGAGAGATAAACAGACATATAGGGGGAGAGAGAGAGAGAATAAACCAAGCATATAGGGGAGAGAGAGGAGAGATAAACAGACATATAGGGGAGAGAGAGATAAACAGACATATAGGGGAGAGAGAGATAAACAGACATATAGGGGAGAGAGAGATAAACAGACATATAGGGGAGAGAGAGAGAGATAAACAGACATATAGGGGAGAGAGAGAGATAAACAGACATATAGGGGAGAGAGAGATAAACAGACATATAGGGGAGAGAGAGAGAGAGATAAACAGACATATAGGGGAGAGAGAGAGATAACCAGACATATAGGGGAGAAGAGAGAGATAAACAGACATATAGGGGAGAGAGAGATAAACAGACATATAGGGGAGAGAGAGAGATAAACAGACATATAGGGGAGAGAGAGATACAGATATATAGGGGAGAGAGAGATAAACAGACATATAGGGGAGAGAGAGAGAGATAAACAGACATATAGGGGAGAGAGAGAGATAAACAGACATATAGGGGAGAGAGAGAGATAAACAGACATATAGGGGAGAGAGAGATAAACAGACATATAGTGGAGAGAGAGAGAGATAAACAGACATATAGGGGAGAGAGAGAGATAAACAGACATATATGGGAGAGAGAGATAAACAGACATATAGTGGAGAGAGAGAGATAAACAGACATATAGGGGAGAGAGAGAGAGATAAACAGACATATAGGGGAGAGAGAGAGAGATAAACAGACATATAGGGGAGAGAGAGAGAGATAAACAGACATATAGGGGAGAGAGAGAGAGATAAACAGACATATAGGGGAGAGAGAGAGAGATAAACAGACATATAGGGGAGAGAGAGAGATAAACAGACATATAGGGGAGAGAGAGAGAGATAAACAGACATATAGGGGAGAGAGAGAGAGATAAACAGACATATAGGGGAGAGAGAGAGAGATAAACAGACATATAGGGGAGAGAGAGATAAACAGACATATAGGGGAGAGAGAGAGAGAGATAAACAGACATATAGGGGAGAGAGAGAGATAAACAGACATATAGGGGAGAGAGAGAGATAAACAGACATATAGGGGAGAGAGAGATAAACAGACATATAGGGGAGAGAGAGAGATAAACAGACATATAGGGGAGAGAGAGATACAGATATATAGGGGAGAGAGAGATAAACAGACATATAGGGGAGAGAGAGAGAGATAAACAGACATATAGGGGAGAGAGAGAGATAAACAGACATATAGGGGAGAGAGAGAGATAAACAGACATATAGGGGAGAGAGAGATAAACAGACATATAGTGGAGAGAGAGAGAGATAAACAGACATATAGGGGAGAGAGAGAGATAAACAGACATATAGGGGAGAGAGAGATAAACAGACATATAGTGGAGAGAGAGAGAGATAAACAGACATATAGGGGAGAGAGAGAGAGATAAACAGACATATAGGGGAGAGAGAGAGATAAACAGACATATAGGGGAGAGAGAGAGAGATAAACAGACATATAGGGGAGAGAGAGAGAGATACACAGACATATAGGGGAGAGAGAGAGAGATAAACAGACATATAGGGGAGAGAGAGAGATAAACAGACATATAGGGGAGAGAGAGATAAACAGGCATATAGGAGAGAGAGAGAGATAAACAGACATATAGGGGAGAGAGAGAGATAAACAGACATATAGGGGAGAGAGAGATAAACAGACATATAGGGGAGAGAGAGAGATAAACAGACATATAGGGGAGAGAGAGATAAACAGACATATAGGGGAGAGAGAGAGAGATAAACAGACATATAGGGGAGAGAGAGAGATAAACAGATAGATAGATAAATAGATAGATAGATAGATAGATAGATAGATAGATAGATAGATAGATAGATAGATAGATAGATAGATAGATAGATAGATAGATAGATAGATAGATAGATAGATAGATAGATAGATAGATAGATAGATAGATAGAGGGATAGGATTGTATCCTACCTCATTGAGAACAGTGATCAGGGCCAGGGACAGCTCTCTGACCCTCTGTGAGTCTCCCTGTTTCAGTAGCTGTCTGAGTGTGGTGGAGGTCAGCTTACTGAGCCAGTGGGGCAGGCTGCTGTAGCCTGGAGGACTGTCTGGAAGAACCACCTCCACAGACCTAGGGACACACACAATAACAAAACACACGCACAGACACACACACATGATAAGAACCCACACACATGCATAAATTCATCTTCACAGTGTGTGCCCAATGCGTCATAATGGCCCTTACTTGTTGAGAGCGGTGATTGCTGCCCCCTGGTGGTCTTCTACAGTAATGGATGCTGACACCCTGTATCGACCTGATCTGAACCCGGGGGGCAGGAAGGCAGAGTGCTCTGGACTGGTCCCTTTATACACACAGAACTCCTCACAGTGCATGTCACTGCAGCGAGTCACCAACAGGCTGTACAGGAGAGGGGTCTCTGACACGCCCAGGTCACTGTAACCTAGAGGAGGGAGAGGACTGAGTCACTGAGTCACAGTGTCTGACACACTCAAGACTTCGGGAGGAGAGACGAGAGACGAGAGAGGAGGGAGGAGAGAAAGATGTCGAGTAGAGTATAGTAGAGTAGAACAGTACAGTAGAAAAATGTATAGTAGAGTAGAGTAGAATATAACAGACTAGAGTACAGTAGAATAGAGTAGAATAGAGTAAAATATAACAGAATAGAGTAGAGTAGAATAGAGTAGAAAAGAGTAGAGTAGAGTAGAGTAGAATATTACAGAAAAGAGTACAGTAGAATAGAGTAGAATAGAGTAGAATAGAGTAGAATATAACAGAATAGAGTAAAGTAGAATAGAGTAGAGTAGAAAATACTAGAGTATAGTATAGTAGAGTATAATATAACAGAATAGAGTACAGTAGAATAGAGTAGAATAGAGTAGAATATAACATAATAGAGTAGAGGAAAATAGAGTAGAGTAGAAAAGAGTAGAGTATAGTAGAATAGGATATAGTAGAATATAACAGAATAGGATATAGTAGAATATAACAGAATAGAGTACAGTAGAATAGAGTAGAAGAGTAGAGTAGAAAAGAGTAGAGTATAGGAGAATAGAGTAGAGTATAGGATAATAGAGTAGAGTATAGTAGAATAGAGTAGAGTATAGAGAATGGTGTAGAGTATAGTAGAATAGAGTAGAGTATAGGAGAATAGAATAGAATAGAGTATAGGAGAATAGAATAGAGTATAGGATGATAGAGTAGAGTGTAGTAGAATTTAGTATAGTAGAATAGAGTATAGTAGAAAAGAGTAGAGTATAGTAGAATAGAGTAGAGTAGAAAAGAGTAGAGTATAATATAGTAAAAAGGAGTAGAGTATAGGATAATAGAGTAGAATATAGTAGAATAGAGTAGATTATAGGAGAATAGAGTAGAGTATACGATAATAGAGTAGAGTAGAATAGAGTATAGTAGAAAAGAGTAGGGTATAGTAGAATAGAGTATAGGAGAATAGAGTATAGTAGAAAAGAGTAGAGTATAGTAGAATAGAGTATAGGAGAATAGAGTAGAGTAGAATATAGTATAGTAGAATAGAGTATAGTAGAATAGAGGATATGAGAATATAGTAGAGTATAGTAGAATAGAGTAGATTATAGTAGAATAGAGTAGATTATAGTAGAATAGAGTAGAGTATAGTAGAATAGAGGATATGAGAATAGAGTAGAGTATAGTAGAATAGAGGATATGAGAATAGAGTAGATTATAGTAGAATAGAGTAGAGTATAGTAGAATAGAGTAGAGGAAAATAGAGTAGAGGAGAATATAGTATAGTATATTATAATATAGTAGAATAGAGGATATGAGAATAGAGTAGATTATAGTAGAATAGAGTAGAGTATAGTAGAATAGAGTAGATTATAGTAGAATACAGTAGAGTATAGTAGAATAGAGGATATGAGAATAGAGTAGATTATAGTAGAATAGAGTAGAGTATAGTAGAATAGAGTAGATTATAGTAGAATAGAGTAGAGTATAGTAGAATAGAGGATATGAGAATAGAGTAGAGTATAGTAGAATAGAGGATATGAGAATAGAGTAGATTATAGTAGAATAGAGTAGAGTATAGTAGAATAGAGTAGAGTATAGTAGAATAGAGGATATGAGAATAGAGTAGATTATAGTAGAATAGAGTAGATTATAGTAGAATAGAGGATATGAGAATAGAGTAGAGGAGAATAGAGTAGAGTATAGTAGAATAGAGTAGAGTATTGTAGAATAGAGTAGAGTATAGGAGAATAGAGTAGAATAGAGTATAGTATAGGAGAATAGGTTAGAGTATAGTAAAATAGAGTAGAGTATAGTGGAATAGAGTATAGTATAATAGAGTAGAGTACAGAGCATAATAGAATAGAGTAGAGTATAGTATAATATAGTAGAGTATAGTAGAGTATAGTAGAATAGAGTAGAGTAGATTATAGTAGAGTAGAATGTAGTAGAGTAGAATATAGTAGAGTAGAATAGAGTAGAATATAGTCGAGTAGAATAGAGTGTGTCTACCTGAACAGTTGAAGTACACCCTGTCCACCAGTGTTCTGATTGGTCCCCCCTCTCCTCCTCCCCCCACTCGCAGGTCACAGTCCCCGCCCGCCGGGGGCATGTTGGGCTGTAGCGTGATGGACGCCACGCCCTCGCGGTCCATGTTGCCGTCGGTTACGTGGAGGGTGAAGACGTAGGAGTGTCCGTCTTGCAGGAAGCCCTGGCGGAGAACCAGGTTCATACTGTCACGTCCGGTTGTTGTGCTGCTGGAGTCCAGGACCAGGGTCTCGTTACGAAGGGTGACTGCTGTCCAACGCTATGGGGGAGGAGAGAGAGAATTAATGTCTGCTGCAGTCCAGGACCAGGGTCTCGTTGCGAAGACGCTAGGAGAGGAGAGGAGGGAGAGGGAGAGGGAGAGGGAGAGGGAGAGGGAGAGGGAGAGGGAGAGGGAGAGGGAGAGGGAGAGGAGAGGGAGAGGGAGAGGGAGATAGATAGATAGATAGATAGATAGATAGATAGATAGATAGATAGATAGATAGATAGATAGATAGATAGATAGATAGATAGATAGATAGATAGATAGATAGATAGATAGATAGATAGATAGATAGATAGATAGATAGATAGATAGATAGATAGATAGATAGATAGATAGATAGATAGATAGATAGATAGATAGAAAGAGAGAAGTGAAAGGTATTTTACTGTTGATAGTTCCAGTCTAAACTGTTGTCAGAGAGGAGAGGTCAGGTCATACTGAACATGTTGTTTTACAGTAATTATATTACAAATCCAATCTGACACTGACCTCATCTTACTGAGACAGGGGAACACTGACCTCATCTTACTGAGACAGAGGAACACTGACCTCATCTTACTGAGACAGGGAAACACTGACCTCATCTTACTGAGACAGAGGAACACTGACCTCATCTTACTGAGACAGGGAAACACTGACCTCATCTTACTGAGACAGGGGAACACTGACCTCATCTTACTGAGATAGGGGAACACTGACCTCATCTTACTGAGACAGGGGAACACTGACCTCATCTTACTGAGATAGGGGAACACTGACCTCATCTTACTGAGACAGGGGAACACTGACCTCATCTTACTGAGACAGAGGAACACTGACCTCATCTTACTGAGACAGGGAAACACTGACCTCATCTTACTGAGACAGGGGAACACTGACCTCATCTTACTGAGACAATGGAACACTGACCTCATCTTACTGAGACAGGGGAACACTGATAGACTCAGAGTGGTTTAATTATACAAAGGCACAGGGCCAGAGGTGAGACACACACACACTTTCAAGTCTTACCCCGCGGTGGAAGTGGTGACAGTTGGTGCAGGTTCCAGCCAGGTAGACATAGGAGTTCTGACTGACCTCGAAGATGGACTGGGCCTTACAAGAGACACACTCCAGATAGACCATGGGGATACGACCACTCTGGACCAGCACCTGGGAGAGACACACTATTACACCATGGGGATACGACCACTCTGGACCAGCACCTGGGAGAGACACACTGTTACACCATGGGGATACGACCACTCTGGACCAGCACCTGGGAGAGACACACTGTTACACCATGGGGATACGACCACTCTGGACCAGCACCTGGGAGAGACACACTGTTACACCATGGGGATACGACCACTCTGGACCAGCACCTGGGAGAGACACACTGTTACACCATGGGGATACGACCACTCTGGACCAGCACCTGGGAGAGACACACTGTTACACCATGGGGATACGACCACTCTGGACCAGCACCTGGGAGAGACACACTGTTACACCATGGGGATACGACCACTCTGGACCAGCACCTGGGAGAGACACACTGTTACACCATGGGGATACGACCACTCTGGACCAGCACCTGGGAGAGACACACTGTTACACCATGGGGATACGACCACTCTGGACCAGCACCTGGGAGAGACACACTATTACACCATGGGGATACGACCACTCTGGACCAGCACCTGGGAGAGTACATTCAACTCCCAGTAAATACATTACATTATCTGTAATTCTGGGAACAAGAATGACAGAGAAAGAAAGAAGGGGAGGTAAAGGAGGAGGGGGGTTGAGAGAGAGAGGGGGGGGGGGAGAGAGAGAGAGACGGAAGGATTGAGAGAGGGGGGGGGGTAGGGAGAGAGGGAGAGAGAGGGAGGGGGGTTGAGAGAAAGAGAGGGAGAGGAGGGGGGGTGGGGTGGGAGAAAGAGAGAGGGAGGGGGGTTGAGAGAAAGAGCGAGGGGGGGAGAGAGAGGGAGGGGGGAGAGACTAGCATGCCAGTAGGTTGGTTTACAGACTAGGAAATGACAGTTAACTCTCCCAAAACATATACCAGAGCAAGTCCCCGTTCCCTGTAGCCTTTTCATTAAAATAATGATGATAATCATGATTTACTCCTCTGAGACGAAGGGTGTGTTTCATTCTACCGAGACATACACTCCCTTCCTCTCCAGGGCTCCACTCTGTCCTGCTTTACTCTCCATTTGAACATCCAAGTTAGCCTGAAATCCACAGACCTGTTTCGTGCTAACATTCCACTCCTTGTAGTCCGTGTCGTGTGCCAATGTTTGGCAGAGCGAGCTAGGCGAGCCATGGAACGTTAGCACAAAACAGACTGATACCCAGGCTAGAATCAGGTTGATTTGATCTAGACAATCTCTACTTACTACAATCGCGCCATAGGTCAATGCTATCTGGGATTGTTGGGACGTCCCTACCCTAAACCTAACCTTAACCCTTCTCTCTCTCTCAACCCCCTCCTCCTTTACCCCCCACCCCCACCCCCTTACCCTAACCAGCCCTCTCTCTCTCTCTCTATCTCTCTCAACCCCCCTCCTACTTTACCCCCCCACCCCCTTACCCTAACCAGCCCTCTCTCTCTCTCTCTCTCTCTCTCAACCCCCCTCCTACTTTACCCCCCCCCACCCCCTTACCCTAACCAGCCCTCTCTCTCTCTCTCTATCTCTCTCAACCCCCCTCCTACTTTACCCCCCCCACCCCCTTACCCTAACCAGCCCTCTCTCTCTCTCTCTCTCTCTATCTCTCTCAACCCCCCTCCTACTTTACCCCCCCCCACCCCCTTACCCTAACCAGCCCTCTCTCTCTCTCTATCTCTCTCAACCCCCCTCCTACTTTACCCCCCCCACCCCCTTACCCTAACCAGCCCTCTCTCTCTCTCTATCTCTCTCAACCCCCCTCCTACTTTACCCCCCCACCCCCTTACCCAAACCAGCCCTCTCTCTCTATCTCTCTCAACCCCCCTCCTACTTTACCCCCCCACCCCCTTACCCTAACCAGCCCTCTCTCTCTCTCTCTCTATCTCTCTCAACCCCCCTCCTACTTTACCCCCCCACCCCCTTACCCTAACCAGCCCTCTCTCTCTATCTCTCTCAACCCCCCTCCTACTTTACCCCCCCACCCCCTTACCCTAACCAGCCCTCTCTCTCTCTCTCTCTATCTCTCTCAACCCCCCTCCTCCTTTAGCCCCCCCACCCCCTTACCCTAACAAGCCCTCTCTCTCTGATTCAGAGGGGTTGGGGTTAAATGCTGAAGACACATTTCAGTTGAATACATTCAGTTGTACAACTGACTAGATATCCCACTTCCCTTTCCCTCTCTAACCGAACCTCAAGCCTCTTACCATAACCATTTACACACGTCCAACTCAGTGGGTTAGGGACCATTACACACAGCCTGGTCAGCTGTCAGGTAGCAGTTAGTAGCAGCGGGAGAGTGGAACTACAATCACATGTGTTTATGGTGTTCAGACTGAACAGGACTGAGAAACAGCCTGTAAGGAGCTCCGTAGCACACCGCCTGGCTAATGGTGATGGGTAATATGCTAATGTGGTCGCTATGGGAGTCGGAACACAACCTTTTCATCAAGTCTGTGTTGGCTGAACATCTGTCTGCTGCATAAACAATACCAGTCATCAAACACAAACAAATCTAAATATTTACATATTCTAATGAAACAAATGGACTACAAAGAACAATGTAGAGATGCAGACAACAGTTCTGAATAGAATAGTAAACATTTCATCTGTCTGTGTGTGTGTACTCACGGTCTGTCTGTGTGTGTGTACTCACGGTCTGTCTGTGTGTGTGTACTCAGGGTCTGTCTGTGTGTGTGTACTCACGGTCTGTCTGTGTGTGTGTGTGTGTGTACTCATGGTCTGTCTGTGTGTGTACTCACGGTCTGTCTGTGTGTGTGTACTCACGGTCTGTCTGTGTGTGTGTGTACTCACGGTCTGTCTGTGTGTGTGTACTCACGGTCTGTCTGTGTGTGTGTGTACTCACGGTCTGTCTGTGTGTGTGTACTCACGGTCTGTCTGTCTGTCTGTGTGTACTCACGGTCTGTCTGTGTGTGTGTACTCACGGTCTGTCTGTGTGTGTGTGTGTACTCACGGTCTGTCTGTGTGTGTGTGTGTACTCACGGTCTGTCTGTGTGTGTGTACTCACGGTCTGTCTGTGTGTGTGTACTCACGGTCTGTCTGTGTGTGTGTACTCACGGTCTGTCTGTGTGTGTGTACTCAGGGTCTGTCTGTGTGTGTGTACTCACGGTCTGTCTGTCTGTGTGTGTACTCACGGTCTGTCTGTGTGTGTGTACTCACGGTCTGTCTGTGTGTGTGTGTACTCACGGTCTGTCTGTGTGTGTGTACTCACGGTCTGTCTGTCTGTCTGTGTGTACTCAAGGTCTGTCTGTGTGTGTGTGTGTAATCACGGTCTGTCTGTGTGTGTGTGTGTACTCACGGTCTGTCTGTGTGTGTGTGTACTCACGGTCTGTCTGTGTGTGTGTACTCAGGGTCTGTCTGTGTGTGTGTACTCACGGTCTGTCTGTGTGTGTGTGTGTAATCACGGTCTGTCTGTGTGTGTGTGTGTACTCACGGTCTGTCTGTGTGTGTGTGTACTCACGGTCTGTCTGTGTGTGTGTACTCACGGTCTGTCTGTGTGTGTGTACTCACGGTCTGTCTGTCTGTCTGTGTGTACTCAAGGTCTGTCTGTGTGTGTGTGTGTAATCACGGTCTGTCTGTGTGTGTGTGTGTACTCACGGTCTGTCTGTGTGTGTGTGTACTCACGGTCTGTCTGTGTGTGTGTACTCAGGGTCTGTCTGTGTGTGTGTACTCACGGTCTGCCTGTGTGTGTGTGTGTACTCACGGTCTGTCTGTGTGTGTGTGTGTACTCACGGTCTGTCTGTGTGTGTGTGTACTCACGGTCTGTCTGTGTGTGTGTGTACTCACGGTCTGTCTGTGTGTGTGTACTCAGGGTCTGTCTGTGTGTGTGTACTCACGGTCTGTCTGTGTGTGTGTGTGTGTACTCATGGTCTGTCTGTGTGTGTACTCACGGTCTGTCTGTGTGTGTGTACTCACGGTCTGTCTGTGTGTGTGTACTCACGGTCTGTCTGTGTGTGTGTACTCACGGTCTGTCTGTGTGTGTGTACTCACGGTCTGTCTGTGTGTGTGTACTCACGGTCTGTCTGTCTGTGTGTAATCAGGGTCTGTCTGTGTGTGTGTGTACTCAGGGTCTGTCTGTGTGTGTGTGTACTCAGGGTCTGTCTGTGTGTGTGTGTACTCAGGGTCTGTCTGTTTGTGTGTGTGTACTCACGGTCTGTCTGTCTGTGTGTACTCAAGGTCTGTCTGTGTGTGTGTGTGTGTGTTTGTGTGTGTGTACTCACGGTCTGTCTGTCTGTCTGTGTGTGTGTGTGTATTTACGGTCTGTCTATGTGTGTGTGTACTCAGGGTCTGTGTGTGTGTACTCACGGTCTGTCTGTCTGTGTGTGTGTGTGTGTGTACTCACGGTCTGTCTGTGTGTGTACTCAGGGTCTGTCTGTGTGTGTGTGTACTCACGGTCTGTGTGTCTGTGCATGTGTGTGTACTCAGGGCCTGTGTGTCTGTGTGTGTGTGTGTGTGTGTACTCACGGTCTGTGTAGTAGACTCTGGGGCCATTCCCTCCTTGCGGACCGTCAGTCTGAAGGTGTACTCTACATCTGCCTGGAGCTCAGAGCCAGGGATACCCAGGACAGGACCACTGGACCCCAGACCAAAGTTCAGACTGGAACAGTACGATGGCCCCTGGGAGGAGGGAGGGAGAGACAACTATGATTATCTGATTTATAAGTGATTGTGTGTCTGACATTCATCCAACATTATTCTTGGTTCCAGGTTTCCAAGGTGAGGGAATGTTGGTTCCAGGTTTCCAAGGTGAGGGAATGTTGGTTCCAGGTTTCCAAGGTGAGGGAATGTTGGTTCCAGGTTTCCAAGGTGAGGGAATGTTGGTTCGAGGGCATGACTCTATCTCCTCTTCAGTCTCTGTTAGTGGTGCAGTTTGGACCACTTATTATCTCCATCTCTCTCCCTCCCCTTCCTCCCTCCCTCTCCCTCCCTCCCCTCCCTCTCCATCTCTCTCCCTCCCCTTCCTCACCATCTCTTCGCTTCCCTCTCCATCTCTTCCTCCCCCTGCCTCCCCTACATCTCTCTCTCCCTCCCCTCCCTCTCCATCTCTTCCTCTCCCTGCCTCCCCTACATCTCTCTCTCCCTCCCCTCCCTCTCCATCTCTTCCTCTCTCTCCCCTCCCTCACCCTCCCCTCCCTCTCCATCTCTTCCTCTCTCTCCCTCCCCTCCCTCTCCATCTCTTCCTCTCTCTCCCCTCTCTCTCCCTCCCCTCCCTCTCCATATCTTCCTCTCTCTCCCTCCCCTCCCTCTCCATCTCTTCCTCTCCCTGCCTCCCCTACATCTCTTTAGGTTTATGGGGGTTTATGGGGGAGAGAGGTGGAGGGGAGAGAGGTTTATGGGGGAGAGAGGTGGAGGGGAGAGAGGGGTTTATGGAGGAGAGAGATGGAGGGGAGAGAGAGGTTTATGGAGGAGAGAGATGGAGGGGAGAGAGAGGTTTATGGAGGAGAGAGATGGAGGAGAGAGGTGGAGGGGAGAGTGGGGTTTATGGAGGAGAGAGGTGGAGGGGAGAGAGAGATTTATGGAGGAGAGAGATGGACCGGAGAGAGAGGTTTATGGAGGAGAGAGATGGAGGGGAGAGAGAGGCTTATGGAGGAGAGAGGTGGAGGGGAGAGAGAGGTTTATGGAGGAGAGAGATGGAGGGGAGAGAGGTTTATGGGGGAGAGAGATGGAGGGGAGAGAGAGGTGTATGGAGGAGAGAGATGGAGGGGAGAGAGAGGTTTATGGAGGAGAGAGATGGAGGGGAGAGAGAGGTTTATGGAGGAGAGAGATGGAGGGGAGAGAGAGGTTTATGGAGGAGAGAGAGGTTTATGGAGGAGAGAGATGGAGGGGAGAGAGGTTTATGGGGGAGAGAGTTGGAGGGGAGAGAGAGGTTTATGGAGGAGAGAGTTGGAGGGGAGAGAGAGGTTTATGGAGGAGAGAGATGGAGGGGAGAGAGAGGTTTATGGAGGAGAGAGATGGAGGGGAGAGAGGTTTATGGAGGAGAGAGATGGAGGGGAGAGAGAGGTTTATGGAGGAGAGAGATGGAGGGGAGAGAGGGGTTTATGGAGGAGAGAGATGGAGGGGAGAGAGTAAGCAGAAACTGACTTATTATTACTATTATTGGTATTACTATTATACTATTACTATTACGGGTGGTAATAGTAGTGGTATGGATGGTAATAGTAGTGGTATGGGTGGTAATAGTAGTGGTATGGATGGTAATAGTAGTGGTATGGATGGTAATGGTAGTGGTATGGGTGGTAATAGTAGTGGTATGGGTGGTAATAGTAGTGGTATGGGTGGTAATAGTAGTGGTATGGATGGTAATAGTAGTGGTATGGGTGGTAATAGTAGTGGTATGGGTGGTAATAGTAGTGGTATGGATGGTAATAGTAGTGGTATGGGTGGTAATAGTAGTGGTATGGATGGTAATAGTAGTGGTATGGGTGGTAATAGTAGTGGTATGGATGGTAATAGTAGTGGTATGGGTGGTAATAGTAGTGGTATGGATGGTAATAGTAGTGGTATGGATGGTAATAGTAGTGGTATGGGTGGTAATAGTAGTGGTATGGATGGTAATAGTAGTGGTATGGATGGTAATAGTAGTGGTATGGGTGGTAATAGTAGTGGTATGGATGGTAATAGTAGTGG
The DNA here is from genome assembly GCF_002021735.2 of Oncorhynchus kisutch. Classification (NCBI taxonomy): domain Eukaryota; kingdom Metazoa; phylum Chordata; class Actinopteri; order Salmoniformes; family Salmonidae; genus Oncorhynchus; species Oncorhynchus kisutch. The sequence continues at coordinate 4,111,500 of NW_022261978.1, read as the reverse complement.
TATGGATGGTAATAGTAGTGGTATGGATGGTAATAGTAGTGGTATGGATGGTAATAGTAGTGGTATGGATGGTAATAGTAGTGGTATGGATGGTAATAGTAGTGGTATGGGTGGTAATAGTAGTGGTATGGATGGTAATAGTAGTGGTATGGGTGGTAATAGTAGTGGTATGGGTGGTAATGGTAACAGTTTAGTGATGGTAGTAGTAGTGGTATGGGTGGTAATGGTAACAGTTTAGTGATGGTAATAGTAGTGGTATGGGTGGTAATGGTAACAGTTTAGTGATGTGGTAGTAGTGGTATGGGTGGTAATAGTAGTGGTATGGGTGGTAATGGTAACAGTTTAGTGATGGTAGTAGTAGTGGTATGGGTGGTAATGGTAACAGTTTAGTGATGGTAGTAGTAGTGGTATGGGTGGTAATAGTAACAGTTTAGTGATGGTAGTAGTAGTGGTATGGATGGTAATAGTAGTGGTATGGGTGGTAATGGTAACAGTTTAGTGATGGTAGTAGTAGTGGTATGGATGGTAGTAGTAGTGGTATGGGTGGTAATAGTAGTGGTATGGGTGGTAATGGTAACAGTTTAGTGATGGTAGTAGTAGTGGTATGGGTGGTAATGGTAACAGTTTAGTGATGGTAGTAGTAGTGGTATGGATGGTAATAGTAGTGGTATGGGTAGTAATGGTAACAGTTTAGTGATGGTAGTAGTAGTGGTATGGATGGTAATAGTAGTGGTATGGATGGTAATAGTAGTGGTATGGGTGGTAATGGTAACAGTTTAGTGATGGTAGTAGTAGTGGTATGGATGGTAATAGTAGTGGTATGGATGGTAATAGTAGTGGTATGGGTGGTAATAGTAGTGGTATGGGTGGTAATAGTAGTGGTATGGATGGTAATAGTAGTGGTATGGGTGGTAATAGTAGTGGTATGGATGGTAATAGTAGTGGTATGGATGGTAATAGTAGTGGTATGGATGGTAATAGTAGTGGTATGGATGGTAATAGTAGTGGTATGGATGGTAATAGTAGTGGTATGGGTGGTAATAGTAGTGGTATGGATGGTAATAGTAGTGGTATGGGTGGTAATAGTAGTGGTATGGATGGTAATAGTAGTGGTATGGATGGTAATAGTAGTGGTATGGGTGGTAATAGTAGTGGTATGGATGGTAATAGTAGTGGTATGGGTGGTAATAGTAGTGGTATGGATGGTAATAGTAGTGGTATGGATGGTAATAGTAGTGGTATGGATGGTAATAGTAGTGGTATGGATGGTAATAGTAGTGGTATGGATGGTAATAGTAGTGGTATGGATGGTAATAGTAGTGGTATGGATGGTAATAGTAGTGGTATGGGTGGTAATAGTAGTGGTATGGATGGTAATGGTAACAGTTTAGTGATGGTAGTAGTAGTACTGATATAAAGGAGAAGATGACCGTTAATTAGTTATAAGTTAGTTATAGTTTCATTTCATTTCTACTATTGACTGTTACCATTTTATTGTTATTATTTTTGTATTTAATGTTAAATTATTATTTACTACCATTTTATATTATTATTTACTACCATGTTATATTATTATTTACTACCATGTTATATTATTATTTACTACCATTTATAATAAAGCAGCTAGAATTAGAATTAGAATTTGACAGAGAGAGAAGAGAGAGAATTATGTCCTATAGGGACAGATGATTCGGAAAAACATCAGGATATCTGGATGAGTAACTCCTATAATTCCCGGTTGCCCACTGCGTTTCCTCCTGGCCACTGTGCTCTGGCTTTGCTTCCTTCCTGGGGTCTGGGCCGGTAACTATAACAACTGCTGATGTCATAAAACACGTTTGATTGATTGACTGACACAGTTGAAGTCGGAAGTTTACATACACCTTAGCCAAATACATTTAAACTCAGTTTTTCACAATTCCTGACATTTAATCCTAGTAAAAATTCCCTGTTTTAGGTCAGTTAGAATCACCACTTTATTTTAAGAATGTGAAATGTCAGAATAATAGTAGAGAGAATTATTTATTTCAGCTTTCACATTCCCAGCGGTTCAGAAGTTTACATATACTCAATTAGTATTTGGTAGCATTGTCTTTAAATTGTTTAACTTGGGTCAAACATTTCAGGTAGCCTTCCACAAGCTTCCCACAATAAGTTGGGTGAATTTTGGCCCATTCCTCCTGACAGAGCTGGTGTAACTGAGTCCTCCTTGCTCGCACACACTTTTTCAGTTCTGCCCCCAAAATATCTATAGGGTTGAGGTCAGGGCTTTGTGATGGCCACTCCAATACCTTGACTTTGTTGTCCTTAAGCCATTTTGCCACAACTTTGGAAGTATGCTTGGGGTCATTGTCCATTTGGAAGACCCATTTGTGACCAAGCTTTAACTTTCTGACTGATATCTTTAGATGTTGCTTCAATATATCCACCTAATTGTCTATCCTCATGATGCCATCTATTTTGTGAAGTGCACCAGTCCCTCCTGCAGTAAAGCACCCCACAACATGATGCTGCCACCCCCGTGCTTCACAGTTCTGATGGGGTTCTTCAGCTTGCAAGCCTCCCCCTTTCTCCTCAAAACATAACGATGGTCATTATGGCCAAACAGTTCTTTTTTTGTTTCATCAGACCAGAGGTAATTTCTCCAAAAAGTACGATCTTTGTCCCCATGTGCAGTTGCAAACCGTAGTCTGGCTTTTCCATGGCAGTTTTGGAACAGTGGCTTCTTCCTTGCTGAGCGTCCTTTCAGGTTATGTCGATATAGGACACGTTTTCCTGTGGATATAGATACTATTGTACCTGTTTCCTCCAGCATCTTCACAAGGTCCTTTGCTGTTCTGGGATTGATTTGAACGTTTCGCACCAAAGTACGTTCATCTCTAGGAGACAGAACGCGTCTCCTTCCTGAGCGGTATGACGGCTGCCTGGTCCCATGGTGTTTATACCTGCGTACTATTGTTTGTACAGATGAACGTGGTACCTTCAGGAGTTTGGAAATTGCTCCCAAGGATGAACCAGACTTGTGGAGGTCTACAATTTTTTTCTGAGGTCTTGGCTGATTTCTTTTGATTTTCCCCTGATGTCCCATGGTTGTGATACAGTGAATTATAAGGGAAATAATCTGTCTGTAAACATTTGTTGGAATAATGACTTGTGTCAAGCACAAAGTAGATGTCCTAACCAACTTGCCAAAACTATAGTTTGTTAACAAGAAATTTGTGGAGTGCTTGAAAAACTAGTTTTAATGACTCCAACCTAAGTGTATGTAAACTTCCGACTTCAAGTGTAAGTGTGTTCTTACCTTGGAGGTGGTGACACAGTCCCAGTGGTAGTGGAGTAGTGACTGGTTGTCCAGGCTCATGTTGGGGTCATAGCTCTGCTCAGCACTCAGCTGCAGGTCCTGGGTCTTGGACCACACCCTGGAAGTACCACATCAGACATAACGGTATATCAAGTGCAGTAAAAAGGGATAATTTCATGATCTGAAAACAAAACAAGGGATGGTGTGTTGTTTTACCCTTAAAAGGAGTAGTTCTACAACTTGCTGTTAGATGGTTCCTCACCCTGAAAGTAGTCTACAATGGGCTATGGATTATAGTTTCTCCTGGCCCATGAAAGTAGTCTACAATGGGCTATGGATTACAGTTTCTCCTGGCGCATGAACGTAGTCTACAATGGGCTATGGATCACAGTTTCTCCTGGCCCATGAAAGTAGTCTACAATGGGCTATGGATTACAGTTTCTCCTCACCCTGAACGTAGTCTACAATGGGCTATGGATTATAGTTTCTCCTCACCCTGAACGTAGTCTACAATGGGCTATGGATTATAGTTTCTCCTCACCCTGAACGTAGTCTACAATGGGCTATGGATTATAGTTTCTCCTCACCCTGAACGTAGTCTACAATGGGCTATGGGATTACAGTTTCTCCTCACTGTGAAAGTAGTCTACAATGGGCTATGGGATTACAGTTTCTCCTCACTGTGAAAGTAGTCTACAATGGGCTATGGATCACAGTTTCTCCTCACCCTGAAAGTAGTCTACAATGGGCTATGGATCACAGTTTCTCCTGGCCCATGAAAGTAGTCTACAATGGGCTACGGATCACAGTTTCTCCTGGCCCATGAAAGTAGTCTACAATGGGCTATGGATTACAGTTTCTCCTGGCCCATGAAAGTAGTCTACAATGGGCTACGGATCACAGTTTCTCCTGGCCCATGAAAGTAGTCTACAATGGGCTACGGATCACAGTTTCTCCTGGCCCATGAAAGTAGTCTACAATGGGCTACGGATTACAGTTTCTCCTGGCCCATGAAAGTAGTCTACAATGGGCTACGGATCACAGTTTCTCCTGGCCCATGAAAGTAGTCTACAATGGGCTACGGATCACAGTTTCTCCTGGCCCATGAAAGTAGTCTACAATGGGCTACGGATCACAGTTTCTCCTGGCCCATGAAAGTAGTCTACAATGGGCTACGGATCACAGTTTCTCCTCACTGTGAAAGTAGTCTACAATGGGCTACGGATCACAGTTTCTCCTCACTGTGAAAGTAGTCTACAATGGGCTACGGATCACAGTTTCTCCTCACTGTGAAAGTAGTCTACAATGGGCTACGGATCACAGTTTCTCCTGGCCCATGAAAGTAGTCTACAATGGGCTACGGATCACAGTTTCTCCTGGCCCATGAAAGTAGTCTACAATGGGCTACGGATCACAGTTTCTCCTCACTGTGAAAGTAGTCTACAATGGGCTACGGATCACAGTTTCTCCTGGCCCATGAAAGTAGTCTACAATGGGCTACGGATCACAGTTTCTCCTGGCCCATGAAAGTAGTCTACAATGGGCTACGGATCACAGTTTCTCCTGGCCCATGAAAGTAGTCTACAATGGGCTACGGATCACAGTTTCTCCTCACTGTGAAAGTAGTCTACAATGGGCTACGGATCACAGTTTCTCCTGGCCCATAACCTACTTTCAGGTTGAGGAACCATCTAACAGAGTTTACAAATACTGAACTCCTCCTTTAAGTGTTTTAGATCTTATTTTTAGCTTGGCCTGCAATCAGTGACTTTATTGAACAACGGTATCTGCCCCTCTTACCTGTAGGTCCCTCCCTCTATGATAGGAACCAGGCGGGCGGCCATGACGGTTAGCTGTAGACAGGCAGCCTTCCTCAGGGGAACCCCCTGGTAGGACAGGGAGAACACCAGCGAGTAGTTCCCCGAACGCAGAGCCATCTTGGGCAGCGAGAGCTGCAGCCGTCGCACGTCTACTTCCCCCGGGAGAGGGATCTTAGAGGCCAGAGGTGCTGCCACCTGGAGGCCGGAGGGTGAATAGAGTCACAACGCATTCATCACCACAGTTTTTTGCTCTGTACTGAAAGTGCTCCATCTTGAAAACCTGACTGCTGAGGTGAACAAGTGACCATTCACAAAGCCCTGCCCAGAACTTTCCCCCCGAGGTTGCAACAGTAACCAAGGGGTCGGGGCTTAGCGAAGGGTCAATGGTTTGAGATTGTATTATTGACAGTGGATAATCAACACAATACAGAACAACATATTGATGTAAGAAGCGGTACCGAATGGTCGTAGTTGCAGTGCGGGGTGGAGAAGATCTCCCAGAGGTACTGGGCTCCGTAGCGGATGCAAGCCTTCAGGTCCACGCTAGCCTCCACCAGGGTGGGCTGGTAGCGCCAGATGGCTAGCCTAGGAGCCTGGACTACGTGAACCTCTGGCTCCTCACACTCCAACACCCTGATGGTCACCTCCACCCTGGCAACCACCCAGCTCACCAAGTTACTACAGTTCACCTAGTGGTGGGGAGGAGAATTACGGTCAATCTGTGTTTATTAGATTTGTGTTTGTTATAAAATGGGGTTGGGGGTTGGTTTACAGTAATCAAAACTGTTACTGTGTGTAAAATAATGTTTATCATAGTACAAGTACAACCTTATTTAGGTTGCTGCAAATTCCCTAGTGGTGGGAGGAAGAATGACAACTATCTCCGTGTTGGAAAATGGTGTAAGAACATTGGTGTAACAAAGTGTAGCTTTGTGTAATGAAACTGTATTGTCCAGCAGACATAATGTTTATTATAGTTGTACTTATAGAAAGTCCCTAGTAAAGGGACATTGAGTTTGCTGTCATTGATACAAAATCAAGAAACACATGTCAATAAACATGTTGATGATACTAAATAATATAAACCTAGTGTACCTGGACCAGGTATTGACCTGGGAACGCGTACACATGTTCAACAGAGGAGGTGGTGGAGAGCAGGGGCGCGGAGCCGTCCCTAAAGTCCCAGAGGAAGGTAACGGGTGTGGATTGAGGCGTGACGCCCGCCATCAGCATCACCGTCTTGTTGATGAAGGTGTCTCTGGGCCGGGCCTCAACCCGGGCCTCCGTCAGAACGTTCTGCACCTGGATGTGCTTGGTGATGTTCTGGCCGTTGAGCAAGTTGAACGCCCTGGATGCATTAAGAAAGATAGAATTTAGCAGATAGAAAATACTAAAGCAACATGTAACAGAGCAGATTTTCATATTGGTGGCCCCACTGGGAATCGAACCAACAACCTTGGCTGTGCTCAAAATTAAAGTAACTTTCACCAAATTACCAGGATTTCCAAAAAGTTAGAAGATTCCCGAAGATTCCCGAAGAGAATGTAAAAACCTGGGAAATTTTGGCGTTGCAAAGGAAGTTGGTACTTCAACAGAGAGTATTGGTGTTTCTGGCAGAACCCACAACCTTTGTGTTGTGAGCCCCATATTCAGTTGGTACGTCACCTCAACGAGAGGGTGAACGACACGGCCTCATTTACAACAGACTTACAGTACAGACTTTTAGTAGCCTACATTTTGGTCTTGGCAGCCCCAGAGGGAACTGATCCCCCTGCGTCTCTAGCCCCGTACTCAGTTGATACCTTACCTCAGGTAGATGGTGAGTGACCCGGCCTGGTCGGGGATGTAGGTCACCTCCTTCCCGATGTGGGGAAGGGGGAGGTGGTTAAGGTCAAAGGTCCACAGGAAGGTCACCGGGTTTCCTGTCAGGATTTCGGCTACCAAGGTCTTCTTGACGCCCACAGGCATGGCGGCGTCACAGCAGTCCAGGATACTCAGCATGCTCACTGGCTCCATCACCTCCACCTGCAGGTGGCGCCGCTCAGAACTCACCTGGGGAAATGATGAGGTCACGGTAAAACAAGACAAAGAAAAACACAACAAACATCAACTATCATAACATTTGAGTTGTAAAAAAAAAATGTATCAACTACAACGATATTAAAATGCTTAATAAAAATAAATAGTAATACAAAAAGGTCATCTAAACACGATGCGCAGCATTCTCTCCTGGAACTCCTGTATCTCACCTGGTTGTGTGCGGTCAGGTTTACCATGTAGGTGTCGACCCGGCTGAACTGGTGAACGTAGGTCTGGTTGAGGCCAAAAACGGTCGAGTCTCCGCTGATGCTGAGGATGAAGCTCACGTTCGTCCCTGATGCCTTGGCGATGGTAAACTCCACCCTCTCCCCGACCGCCGCGATCCTCTTACTGGCCCTTAGCTCCAACCCCTGAATCTTATCCTGTACCGTCAACTCTCTGGAAAACGCCTCGCCGCTAACGTCGTTGGTAGCGTTTAGCATAACGGTGAACGGCCCTGGTTCCTGGAAAACGTGGGACACCCTCCGTCCCATTTCTGTTCTGCCCAGCAACAGCCAGGTCCAAGATACGTTGGTGCCGGTCCTTAATTCTCCGTGGAGGGAGACATTGACGCCGGTGGCCACAAAGTTCTGCTCTGTGACGTTAGTCGCAGAGAACGTAACTCCTGTTACCACTTCCTGGACGTCAATGAACTTGGACACCGTGTCGGCGCTGACCTCATTTGACACTTCCACAGTAACGACCTTCATTCCTGGAACAGTGAACCGATGAATCACAGAGGGCTCATTCCAGCCTAGAGCGCCCTCATCAGCCGACCACTGGTACTGCAGGTCCGAGCCTTTACTGGCCAACACCGTCAGGTTAGTGGAGGAGTTGACCGCCACAGGGTTGACGCTGGTCTCCAGGTACAGCTCTCCAACCGGATCGAGGAACTGGATGGTTCTGTTCACCGCGAGCGTTCCAAGGAGGTTGGTGGCCCGCAGGAAGACGTCACAGGGACCAGGGGTGGAGAAGTTGACCGGGATGGTCTTCCCGCTGAGGTTGAGCGCAGTGCTGACCGGCGCCAACTCCCTGAGGAGGTTCCAGGTGAAGGACATGTTGGTCCCTTCCCTCAGCGCAGCCTGGAGGTGGAGCACACGGTTCGTAGCGTAGCAGCACCCCCCCTCGCCCCCCATCTCCTCCTCAGGCTGGATCTGCAACCCCTCCAGCTCCCGCAGAACGTAGATGTATACGCTGGCCTGGGCTGAGCCCACGTCGCTCTCTGCCGTGACGATGACGTTGTACGTCCCCACCGACCGGAAGGTGTAATGAGTCTTCCATTCTTGGAGCCTGGGCGTGCAGCCGTCACACAGGTTCCACGAAAACCGCACGCCATCGCCTTCCTCCAGGTGAGCCTTGAAGTTGACTGTGGCGTTTATGGGGACGTTGACCCGATCAGCGTTGACCACCAGGCCGCGGATGGGTGCCAGGACCGCCACGGCAACGCAGGTGTGGTTGCTGCTCACCGGGTTCGCAGCCGTCAGCGTGACATTGAAGACTCCAGAGACGTTGTAGGCGTGTGTCGCGTTCGGGCCGGGGGCGAGGGGCGTTCCGTCGCCAAAATCCCAGGTGTAGAGGCTGGCAGGCGCCAGCGATGAGGTGGTGAAGAGGTACACCTCCCTCAGAGTCAGGTTATTGGATCTAGTCCCGTTATGTTGGATCAGGACCAGTCCTACCGGCCGCTGGATCTGAATCAGGACGCTGTCGTTACTGCAGGAGATGTTGTTGGACACAGTGACCGTCACCAGGTACTGACCAGGGTTTTTATAGGTGAACACCATGTCCTTATGGCCCTGAACAGGTGTAGAGTCCTCAATCACCCCAAAATCCCATAGGTAGGTGTAGTCGAAGTCTGGCCGGGCGCTGGCCCTGAACCGGCTCTCCTCCCCCAGTCTGAAGTTGCACTTCTCTGGGGTCAGGGTCACATTGGACACCGCCGGCTGGACACAAACCCACGCAAAGAAGTTGGCCTTGTTGACGCCGCTGGACAGCAGCAGGGAGAGGTGGTAGTCCCCGCTGCCCCCGTAGGAGTGGCTGATCCTGGGGCTGCCCAGGTGTGTCTGGTTGGGGGTCCCGTCCCCGAAGCTCCACTCATACAGGTGAGAGGAGGCATTCCCCGAAACGAAGGCCTGGAAGTCGACCTGGGTCAGCTCCCGGACACAGCCCGCCGGCTCCAGCCTCACCACCTGCAGCACGAACACCTGGACAGGTACCAGGGTCCAGCGGGCGCTCACCGCATTCCGTGCCGTCACATTCACCGTGTAGTTCCCGTCTTTCACGTAGGTGTGCGGAACCTCGGAACCCGCCGTCGTCACCATGGACACGTCGCCCATGTCGAAGCTCCAGGTGACGTTGTTACCTGCCTGCAGGTGTGCAGAGACCGTCGTCGGGGTGTTGAGCTCGGTCGGGGCGGAGGAGGTCGCCGTTAACCCTTTAATCTCCTCGTACACCAACATCTCAGCGCAGGCCTTCGTCCAGCTGATGGTATTATTCACGGACACACACACATTATGGACGCCACTGTGGCCGACCCCGTAGGTGTGGTTGACGCGACGTTGAGGCCCCTCTCTGGAGGCGGAGCCATCGGCAAAATCCCACGTATAGACGATGCCATAGGCCGAGGGCAAGGCGTGAGCCTCAAAAGCTGCTGGTTGGCCGGCCTGGAGGAGGCGGGGCTCTGTTTCTATGTCGACGTGGGTAAGGACACTGTATACGTGCATGTCGATGCGCTGGGTCCTGTTCTCGTAATGGTTAGACACAGACACCAGGACGGTGTACACTCCTACAGAGACACAGGAAGGGGAGGGGCAAAGAGAAAAGCATGACATTGTCCTCTTTTCCAAAATGTAGCAAGACATTCCCAGTGACACTCCCAGATAGGGTTGATAAATCTCAGTAACACTCCCAGATAGGGTTGATAAATCTCGGTAACATTCCCAGTAACACTCCCAGATAGGGTTGATAAATCTCAGTAACATTCCCAGTGACACTCCCAGATAGGGTTGATAAATCTCAGTAACATTCCCAGTAACACTCCCAGATAGGGTTGATAAATCTCGGTAACATTCCCAGTGACACTCCCAGATAGGGTTGATAAATCTCAGTAACATTCCCAGTAACACTCCCAGGTAGAGTTGATAAATCTCAGTAACATTCCCAGTGACACTCCCAGATAGGGTTGATAAATCTCTGTAACATTCCCAGTAACACTCCCAGGTAGAGTTGATAAATCTCGGTAACATTCCCAGTAACACTCCCAGATAGGGTTGATAAATCTCTGTAACATTCCCAGTGACACTCCCAGATAGGGTTGATAAATCTCGGTAACATTCCCAGTGACACTCCCAGATAGGGTTGATAAATCTCAGTAACATTCCCAGTGACACTCCCAGATAGGGTTGATAAATCTCAGTAACATTCCCAGTGACACTCCCAGGTAGGGCTGATAAATCTCAGTAACATTCCCAGTGACACTCCCAGATAGGGTTGATAAATCTCAGTAACATTCCCAGTGACACTCCCAGATAGGGTTGATAAATCTCGGTAACATTCCCAGTAACACTCCCAGGTAGGGTTGATAAATCTCAGTAACATTCCCAGTGACACTCCCAGATAGGGTTGATCAATCTCAGTAACATTCCCAGTGACACTCCCAGGTAGGGTTGATAAATATTGGTAACATTCCCAAAATTCCCCGGTTTTCCAGAAATGCAGGTTCGAGGATTCTAGATGTTCTGCTTATTCCCTCCTGAATCCGGTAATCTACTAACCGGGATTTCTGTGAAAGCGTCTGTTTTTAAATAATATACTGTAAATATAGCATGAACACTATAAACCAGTATAGAGGTGGATTAACAGACCTGGCTGTTGGTACTTGTACTTGACTTTGTTGGGCAGGAGCACCTGTGTAGGGGAGTCTGGTAGGGGAGGGTACAGGGAGGTGTTGTAGGGAGGTTTAAAGTCATATTCCTGGTAACCTCCGTCTCCAAACGACCACCTGGGGGGGACAGGGCACGATGGTGTCAATACAATCAATCCAGTCAGGGATGACAGACACACGCACACATACACACACACACACACACACACACACACACACACACACACACACACACACACACACACACACACACACACACACACACACACACACACACACACACACACACACTAGTGTCTGAGAAGCAGTGGAGGGTTTGGAGAGAGAGGAGTGGAAACTCAGGATCGCTCACTGAGATGAACAAGAGAGTGAAGAGAGACTGAGGGAAGGAGAGAGAGAAACGGAGGGGAACATTCCTGTCAGCAATCTGCTCTAACCACAAGACTGTAAATCAAAACCCTGTCCCACATAGAAGGCTGCAATTACCACACACAAAGACTGTCTGTGTGTGTGTGTGTGTGTGTGTGTGTGTGTGTGTGTGTGTGTGTGTGTGTGTGTATGGAACGGAGAGACAGAAAGAGAAATGTAGACATGTTTAGGAGACAGTCTAAGCATGAGCTTGGTTTGGTCTGTGTTTATGATATGTTGGGGTGCGTGCTGCGTGTGTGTGTGTGTGTGTGCGCGCGTCTCTCACACACTACAACCTACCGGAAGGTGGCGTCCACGGACACATCCAGGACCACGGAGGTGGTCAGGAACTGGTCCGAGCCCTGCGTGACCACGCCAGGCACGCCGGTGACCGTGAGGTTGACCATGGGGTTCATACGGTCGACCGTCACGTTGAAGTGGTCCGTCAGGTTGCTCACATGGTTCATCGCCGTCACCTGTAGGATAGGAAATTGATTGGTTGATTGATTGATAGCTACTTCGATATTGAGGTTTCTGCATTGTGATGTATTTACACATCAACATTCTACGGCAGCCATCTTCACCCCCCATTAACATTACATGGGGAATATTTAAACAATGCTATGTAACGGAATGTCTACAACATTCTACGGCAGCCATCTTAACTCCCCATTAACATTACATGGGGAATATTTAAACAATGCTGTGTAACGGAATGTCTACAACATTCTACGGCAGCCATCTTAACTCCCCATTAACATTACATGGGGAATATTTAAACAATGCTATGTAACGGAATGTCTACAACATTCTAAAAGTTGGCCCAACTCTCCACATATCTCTCTCTGTTTCTATCTAATCCCAGCGGGTGTCTGTTCCATATGGCTGGTGGACATGGGGATGAGAGCTCCCCCTTATCCGTTGATTAATTGATGGATTGATTGTGTTTATTGTCCTTTCTGAGGGACAGCTTTCACAAGGTCCTATGTAACACACATCAAGATACTAACAGCACTACTGGGGGTTTCTAAAGGTCAAACCGATACTAGTGTGTTGATCACAGTATATCTTCCTGTACTGTCCCAGTCCCCATACAGAGTTCTAACCAGTCTTCCTCTACTGTCCCAGTCCCTATACAGAGTTCTAACCAGTCTTCATCTACTGTACCTATACAGAGTTCTAACCAGTCTTCATCTACTATCCCAGTCCCCATACTGAGTTCTAACCAGTCTTCCTCTACTGTCCCAGTCCCTATACAGAGTTCTAACCAGTCTTCATCTACTGTCCCTATACAGAGTTCTAACCAGTCTTCATCTACTGTCCCAGTCCCTATACAGAGTTCTACCAGTCTTCATCTACTGTCCCTATACAGAGTTCTACCAGTCTTCATCTACTGTCCCTATACAGAGTTCTAACCAGTCTTCATCTACTGTCCCTATACAGAGTTCTAACCAGTCTTCATCTACTATCCCAGTCCCCATACAGAGTTCTAACCAGTCTTCCTCTACTGTCCCTATACAGAGTTCTAACCAGTCTTCATCTACTATCCCAGTCCCTATACAGAGTTCTAACCAGTCTTCATCTACTGTCCCAGTCCCTATACAGAGTTCTACCAGTCTTCATCTACTGTCCCTATACAGAGTTCTAACCAGTATTCATCTACAGTCCCAGTCCCTATACAGAGTTCTAACCAGTCTTCATCTACTATCCCAGTCCCTATACAGAGTTCTAACCAGTCTTCATCTACTGTCCCAGTCCCTATACAGAGTTCTAACCAGTCTTCATCTACTGTCCCTATACAGAGTTCTAACCAGTCTTCCTCTACTGTCCCTATACAGAGTTCTAACCAGTCTTCATCTACTGTCCCAGTCCCTATACAGAGTTCTACCAGTCTTCATCTACTGTCCCTATACAGAGTTCTACCAGTCTTCATCTACTGTCCCTATACAGAGTTCTAACCAGTCTTCATCTACTGTCCCTATACAGAGTTCTAACCAGTCTTCATCTACTGTCCCTATACAGAGTTCTAACCAGTCTTCATCTACAGTCCCAGTCCCTATACAGAGTTCTAACCAGTCTTCATCTACCGACCCAGTCCCTATACAGAGTTCTAACCAGTCTTCCTCTACTGTCCCAGTCCCTATACAGAGTTCTAACCAGTCTTCATCTACTGTCCCTATACAGAGTTCTAACCAGTCTTCATCTACTGTCCCTATACAGAGTTCTAACCAGTCTTCCTCTACTGTCCCAGTCCCTATACAGAGTTCTAACCAGTCTTCCTCTACTGTCCCAGTCCCTATACAGAGTTCTAACCAGTCTTCCTCTACTGTCCCAGTCCCTATACAGAGTTCTAACCAGTCTTCATCTACTGTCCCAGTCCCCATACCGAGATCCAACCAGTCTTCCTCTGATTCAAACCACACGTGACCGCCCTCCTTGACAACGTACCAACCAATTGAGCTCTACAAAAAGGTACCAATTGGATAGTTCCATGGGTGACATTTCAAGTTCTTCATCACTCTGTTATAACTCTGTTATGACTCTGTTGACTCTGTTATAACTATGTTATGACTCTGTTGACTCTGTTATGACTCTGTTATGACTCTGTTGACTCTGTTATGACTCTGTTATGACTCTGTTGACTCTGTTATGACTCTGTTGACTCTGTTATAACTCTGTTATGACTCTGTTGACTCTGTTATGACTCTGTTATGACTCTGTTATGACTCTGTTGACTCTGTTGACTCTGTTATGACTCTGTTATGACTCTGTTATGACTCTGTTGACTCTGTTATGACTCTGTTATGACTCTGTTGACTCTGTTATGACTTTGTTAACTCTGTTATGACTCTGTTGACTCTGTTATGACTTTGTTGACTCTGTTATGACTCTGTTGACTTTGTTATGACTCTGTTGACTCTATTTTGACTCTGTTATGACTCTGTTGACTCTGTTATGACTCTGTTGACTCTGTTATGACTCTGTTATGACTCTGTTGACTCTGTTATGACTTTGTTGACTCTGTTATGACTCTGTTATGACACTGTTGACTCTGTTATGACTCTGTTATGACTCTGTTGACTCTGTTATGACTCTGTTATGACTCTGTTGACTCTGTTATGACTTTGTTGACTCTGTTATGACTCTGTTATGACTCTGTTGCCTCTGTTATGACTCTGTTATGACTCTGTTGACTCTGTTATGACTTTGTTAACTCTGTTATGACTCTGTTGACTCTGTTATGACTATTTTGACTCTGTTATGACTCTGTTATGACTCTGTTGACTCTGTTATGACTCTGTTATGACTCTGTTGACTCTGTTATGACTTTGTTGACTCTGTTATGACTCTGTTATGACTCTGTTGACTCTGTTATGACTCTGTTATGACTCTGTTGACTCTGTTATGACTTTGTTAACTCTGTTATGACTCTGTTGACTCTGTTATGACTATTTTGACTCTGTTATGACTCTGTTGACTCTGTTATGACTTTGTTGACTCTGTTATGACTCTGTTGACTTTGTTATGACTCTGTTGACTCTATTTTGACTCTGTTATGACTCTGTTGACTCTGTTATGACTCTGTTGACTCTATTTTGACTCTGTTATGACTCTGTTGACTCTGTTATGACTCTGTTGACTCTGTTATGACTCTGTTATGACTTTGTTGACTCTGTTATGACTCTGTTATGACTTTGTTGACTCTGTTATGACTCTGTTATGACTTTGTTGACTCTGTTATGACTCTGTTATGACTTTGTTGACTCTGTTATGACTCTGTTATGACTCTGTTATGACTTTGTTGACTCTGTTATGACTCTGTTATGACTCTGTTGATTCTGTTATGACTCTGTTATGACTCTGTTATGACTTTCTTGACTCTGTTATGACTCTGTTATGACTCTGTTGACTCTGTTATGACTCCAAACCAGCATCAACCAAGGCAGGGGCCCATATCAGTGTCATCTATGTTGTATTGTGTGTATATGTGTGTGTGTGTGTGTGTGTGTGTGTGTGTGTGTGTGTGTGTGTGTGTGTGTGTGTGTGTGTGTGTGTGTGTGTGTGTGTGTGTGTGTGTGTGTGTGTGTGTGTGTGTGTGTGTGTGTGTGTCTCACCGATAGTTTGTAGACAGCTGGGTTCTGGTATATGATGTTCAGCACGGTGTTGTAGTAGGTGAAGTAGGGCTTATCATCCACTGTCCATTTAAAGGTTGGGCTGGAACCTCCCTCTACAGCAGCAGTATAGCTCTGGAACACACAGAGAGGAGATCACACACACACACACACACACAGAGGAGATAACACACACACACAGAGGAGATAACACACACACACACAGAGGAGATAACACACACACACACACAGAGAGGAGATAACACACACACACATCCACCCCCCCCCCACCACAACACAACACACACACACACTCCCAACACAAACACACCCAACACACCCCCAACACACACACACACACACTCCCCTAACACAAACACACCCAACACAAACACACCCAACACACACATTGAACTCACCACGACTGATTCCATGAGGACTCTGTGTCTGGGATGAGGCTGGACCACCAGACCTCTCAGAGGTTCCTCCACCCCGACCAACAGGCTGAGACTGGCCTCCGTCACCTCGCTGTGGACACACACACACACGTGATGAGCAAAATTGAGACTTGAAGACTTGTGTTAGCTTCCCTAACAGACTAATATACTGGCTATACAATCACACTGTATGTAGATATACTGTATGTAGATATACTGTATGTGATATACTGTATATAGATATACTGTATGTAGATATACTACATGTGATATACTGTATGTAGATATACTACATGTGATATACTGTATATAGATATACTGTATGTGATATACTGTATGTAGATATACTGTATGTGATATACTGCATGTGATATACTGTATGTAGATATACTGTATGTAGATATACTGTATGTAGATATACTGCATGTGATATACTGTATGTAGATATACTGTATGTGATATACTGCATGTGATATACTGTATGTAGATATACTGTATGTGATATACTGTATGTAGATATACTGTATGTGATATACTGTATGTAGATATACTGTATGTGATATACTGCATGTGATATACTGTATGTGATATACTGTATGTGATATACTGTATGTAGATATACTGCAAGTGATATACTGTATGTAGATATACTGCATGTGATATACTGTATGTAGATATACTGTATGTGATATACTGTATGTGATATACTGTATGTGATATACTGTATGTGATATACTGTATGTAGATATACTGTATGTGATATACTGCATGTGATATACTGTATGTGATATACTGTATGTGATATACTGTATGTATATATACTGCATGTGATATACTGTATGTAGATATACTGTATGTGATATACTGTATGTGATATACTGTATGTGATATACTGTATGTAGATATACTGTATGTGATATACTGTATGTGATATACTGTATGTAGATATACTGTATGTGATATACTGTATGTAGATATACTACATGTGATATACTGTATATAGATATACTGTATGTGATATACTGTATGTGATATACTGTATGTAGATATACTGTATGTAGATACACTCCTAGAGAAAAGGGTTCCAGAAGGGTTCGATGCTGTCCCCATAGCAGAACCCTTTTTGGTTCCAGGTAGAACCCTTTTTGTTTCCAGGGTAGAACCCTTTTGGGTTCCATGTAGAACCCTTTGTGGAACATGGACCCAAAGGGTTCTCCTATTGGGACAGCCGAAGATCCCTTTCATGTTCTAGAACGCACCCTTGTTTCAGTGTAGGGACGTATAGAATCATAGAGATATCTGACCTGTGTGCTGACAGATTCACCACCACCGGCCCCCTCTCCTCCCCGAGCCCCAGATCTATCACCGCAAACAGACTGTGGCTCTGGTTCCCCCCGCCTCTCCCTGGTTCTCCTGCCCTGCCTGCCCCTCTACACTCCCCCACAGTGGGCAGGAAGTCAGGGGGGCAGTGGTCCTGGAAGAGGACACTCTGGTTGCTTCCCTGCCAGTGGGCTTTGGCTCCGTACTGAGAGTGGACCCGGAGCAGAACCACCGTCTGGTTGGGCCTGGATCACAATCACAATCATTTGTATTTGCCAAGTGCATTATTTCACATGTACCAGGAATTTGACCAGGTGAAAGGGTACTGATAATATCTTACAATAAACAGAATATCCAATCCAACACAACACAACGCAATACAACACAACACAACACAACGCAACACATTACCTGAAGTAGTAGGTTCCGTTCTGAGAGGGGGGGTGGAGGACGGTGAGGCCCAGGGGAGGGACCACGCGGATGGGACATGACGCCATGACGGGGAAGGCAGGGTCGTCGGAGGTCACCTCCAGGCTATAGAGCCCCGGCTGGGGGAGGCCGGAGGAGAGCTGGGACCCCTGTAGCTGGGTCTCACTATGCCCAACGTAGAGCACCCTGATCGGGCAGACCACGTCCGCAGCCCAGACTCCTCCTCGAACATCCTCCAGGGTTATTTCAACGCTCTGGTCCAGGTCCACGGAACCTTCTGATTGGTTGGAGTTGGCCCACAGCCAGTCAGATTGGTTGAGGGCCAGGATTGGCTGTCGCCACGGCGACTGGGGTGAAGGGTCACAGCGGAGCAGGGAGGCGGGGCCAGCGTCGTGCTGCAGGCCGATGATGTCGCCGGGGGAGACCAGCAGGTCCTCGACACGGTCCCTCACCTGAGGGGGAAGGAGAGGAGGAGAGTTTGTTTTAAATGTACTAGTTGTCTTTGTTGTGTGTAGTTGTGTGTATCACTGTAGGTGTTTTGTTCTTTCATCATTGTGTGTGTGTGTGTGTGTGTGTGTGTGTGTGTGTGTGTGTGTGTGTGTGTGTGTGTGTGTGTGTGTGTGTGTGTGTGTGTGTGTGTGTGTGTGTGTGTGTGTGCGTGTGTGTGCGTGTGTGTCTGCCCATCCACTCACCAGTATGTGTGTAACAGGTCCAGCAGGCAGTGTAACCACCACCTCATCCACCAGGCTGTAGCTGGGACGCAGCGCCCCGGGTGGCAGAGTGTCTGCCTGGGTACAGTTGGCACAGGATCCAGGGTGGCAGGGGCTGGCTAGGGGCAGGCAGCGGCCCAGGAAGGGGCACCACTGCTGGGGAGGAGGGCAGGACGTTGATGGTAAAGGGGTGGAGGTGCTGGGATCCATGGAGACACAAAGAGCCACAGGATGACATAGGAGACCACCGCATCCTGGAGGGAGGAGAGTCGGGGTCGTCATGACAGAAACATCATCATGACAGAAACATCATCATGACAGAAACATCATCATGACGGAAACATCATCATGACAGAAACATCATCATGACAGAAACATCATGACAGAAACATCATCATGACAGAAACATCATCATGACAGAAACATCACCATGACAGAAACATCATAATGACAGAAACATCATCATGACAGAAACATCATGACAGAAACATCATCATGACAGAAACATCACCATGACAGAAACATCATAATGACAGAAACATCATGACAGAAACATCATCATGACAGAAACATCATCATGACAGAAACATCATCATGACAGAAACATCATGACAGAAACATCATCATGACAGAAACATCATCATGACAGAAACATCATGACAGAAACATCATGACAGAAACATCATCATGACAGAAACATCACCATGACAGAAACATCATCATGACAGAAACATCATCATGACAGAAACATCATCATGACAGAAACACCATCATGACAGAAACATCATCATGACAGAAACATCATGACAGAAACATCATCATCATCATGACAGAAACATCATCATGACAGAAACATCATCATGACAGAAACATCATGACAGAAACATCATCATGACAGAAACATCATGACAGAAACATCATCATGACAGAAACATCATCATGACATAAACATCATGACAGAAACATCATCATGACAGAAACATCATCATGACAGAAACATCATGACAGAAACATCATGACAGAAACATCATCACGACAGAAACGACACCATGACAGAAACATCATCATGACAGAAACATCATCATGACAGAAACATCATCATGACAGAAACACCATCATGACAGAAACATCATGACAGAAACATCATCATGACAGAAACATCACCATGACAGAAACATCATCATGACAGAAACATCATCATGACAGAAACATCATCATGACAGAAACATCATCATGACAGAAACACCATCATGACAGAAACATCATCATGACAGAAACATCATGACAGAAACATCATCATCATCATGACAGAAACATCATCATGACAGAAACATCATCATGACAGAAACATCATCATGACAAAAACATCATGACAGAAACATCATCATGACAGAAACATCATCATGACAGAAACATCATGACAGAAACATCATCATGACAGAAACAACACCATGACAGAAACATCATCATGACAGAAACATCATCATGACAGAAACATCATCATGACAGAAACACCATCATGACAGAAACATCATCATGACAGAAACATCATGACAGAAACATCATCATCATCATGACAGAAACATCATCATGACAGAAACATCATCATGACAGAAACATCATCATGACAGAAACATCATGACAGAAACATCATCATGACAGAAACATCATGAGAAACATCATCATGACAGAAACATCATCATGACAGAAACATCATCATGACAGAAACATCATGACAGAAACATCATCATGACAGAAACATCATCATGACAGAAACATCACCATGACAGAAACATCATCATGACAGAAACATCATCATGACAGAAACATCATCATGACAGAAACACCATCATGACAGAAACATCATCATGACAGAAACATCATGACAGAAACATCATCATGACAGAAACATCATCATGACAGAAACATCCAGTGCTTAATTTGAGCCAGAACAGGATCCGGCACCTCTACGTTTTGGACTGTTTAATCTGAATTGCCTCTTCGTTAAATATCCTGTTAAAAAGTTAATCTGAATTGCCTCTTCGTTAAATATCCTGTTAAAAAGTTAATCTGAATTGCCTCTTCGTTAATTATCTGTTAAAAAGTTAATCTGAATTGCCTCTTCGTTAAATATCCTGTTAAAAAGTTAATCTGAATTGCCTCTTCGTTAAATATCCTGTTAAAAAGTTAATCTGAATTGCCTCTTCGTTAAATATCCTGTTAAAAAGAACATCTGAATTGCCTCTTTGTTAATTATCTGTTAAAAAGTTCATCTGAATTGCCTCTTCGTTAATTATCTGTTAAAAAGTTAATCTGAATTGCCTCTTCGTTAATTATCCTGCCCTGCAACATCTCACCCTGTTTGAGACCAACACGTGGCCATGGCTGTGTGAGTAGCAAGCCTGAATCTCTCACAGAACTAGAATGAGATTCACTTTCTGTGTTCTCTCTCCCTCTCTGTTCTGATAGACATGAGCCTGCAACTCCCGTCTGTCCAGCATTGCATTTCATCATTTATTTAGTTACAGAATCAAGGCTGTCTGTTCAGAAAGAAATTAAATGATTCAGTTTGTCCTACTACACCATGAGAAGGTCTATCATTTAGCCACAGAGGATCAATAGTTTCTTTTGAAAAACTGCCTGGCTGTGGATTGTGTGTAGCCCAATAACAAGGCCTACAGTCAGGGATGTACATCTGTCAGTGAACGACAGCATGCAGACAAAACAGGCCTTTCACAATATTTCAAATGAAGGGAAACACAGGTTGGAAAGCAAATGTCTCCTGCAGAAAACAGAAGACTCTAATCTGTCTGCTGCAGGCTGGAAAAATATTTGATCAACTTCTAAATATTGTTTTACATAGTAAAGAGAGAGAGAGGCTTTTGGCACAAACACATCGGACGTCACTGGTGAGTGATCTGAGCATCATTAGGTGAGTGATCTGAGCATCATTAGGTGAGTGATCTGAGCATCATTAGGTGAGTGATCTGAGCATCATTAGGTGAGTGATCTGAGCATCATTAGGTGAGTGATCTGAGCATCATTAGGTGAGTGATCTGAGCATCATTAGGTGAGTGATCTGAGCATCGTAAGGTGAGTGATCTGAGCATCATTAGGTGAGTGATCTGAGCATCGTTAGGTGAGTGATCTGAGCATCATTAGGTGAGTGGTCTGAGCATCATTAGGTGAGTGATCTGAGCATCATTAGGGGAGTGATCTGAGCATCATTAGGGGAGTGATCTGAGCATCATTAGGTGAGTGATCTGAGCATCATTAGGTGAGTGATCTGCTCATCATTAGGTGAGTGATCTGAGCATCATTAGGTGAGTGATCTGAGCATCATTAGGTGAGTGATCTGAGCATCATAAGGTGAGTGATCTGAGCATCATTAGGTGAGTGATCTGAGCATCGTTAGGTGAGTGATCTGAGCATCATTAGGTGAGTGGTCTGAGCATCATTAGGTGAGTGATCTGAGCATCATTAGGGGAGTGATCTGAGCATCATTAGGGGAGTGATCTGAGCATCATTAGGTGAGTGATCTGAGCATCATTAGGTGAGTGATCTGAGCATCATTAGGTGAGTGACCTGAGCATCATTAGGTGAGTGATCTGAGCATCATTAGGTGAGTGATCTGAACATCATTAGGTTGAGTGATCTGAGCATCATTAGGTGAGTGATCTGAACATCATTAGGATGAGTGATCTGAGCATCATTAGGTGAGTGATCTGAGCATCATTAGGTGAGTGATCTGAGCATCATTAGGTGAGTGATCTGAGCATCATTAGGTGAGTGATCTGAGCATCATTAGGTGAGTGATCTGAGCATCATTAGGTGAGTGATCTGAACATCATTAGGTAAGTGATCTGAGCATCATTAGGTGAGTGATCTGAGCATCATTAGGTGAGTGATCTGAGCATCATTAGGTGAGTGATCTGAGCATCATTAGGTGAGTGATCTGAGCATCATTAGGTGAGTGATCTGAGCATCATTAGGTGAGTGATCTGAGCATCATTAGGTGAGTGATCTGAACATCATTAGGTAAGTGATCTGAGCATCATTAGGTGAGTGATCTGAGCATCATTAGGTGAGTGATCTTAGCATCATTAGGGGAGTGATTTGATCATCATTAGGTGAGTGATCTGAGCATCATTAGGTGAGTGATCTGAGCATCATTAGGTGAGTGATCTTAGCATCATTAGGGGAGTGATTTGATCATCATTAGGTGAGTGATCGGAGCATCATCAGGTGAGTGATCTGAGCATCATTAGGTGAGTGATCTGAGCATCATCATGTGAGTGATCTGAGCATCATTAGGTGAGTCAGTGAAACTGGAAAGCATTTTTAGGACTATGATTTCCTCCACACATCAAGACCTGGACTATTGATGGGTTCAAGACAAGGTCGATTTTTATTGATCTCAGATTCTCAGTTTGTCAGTTTCAAAGTAGCCTGTCATTTCAATTATTTGTGAGTTATTGAAAAAGATTCTGCCAGTCTCCAGTCATCTACAGAACTGCATGAAATGTATTGATAAAAGGCTTTCCCCGGACCCTCGACTACTCAACATGTTCCCAGTGTGGGCAACCTGTGTAAGTGCCTCTACTCTACTGCTCTACACCACTACGCAAATGTGATGATATGCATGCATGGATTTATTATAAAAGGTGTTGTTTTTTCTCAGACATTCTGGTATCTCAGAACTCCCCAGAACCCCCCCCCCCCCCCCTCACTTTTGGTTCCGGAAACTCCCAATTTATAAATGAAGCACTGGAGACATCCTAATCTGTCATTTCAGCCTTTGTTTTACAACTCAAGCAGTTCAGATTATTGAGCTTTCTGTCTTGACGGATGAAAAACATCAAAACTAAAAGCTAAACTTTCCACTGACAGGAAGCCAAAAGGCAGAGGAAGAGATGGAGGGAAGGAGAGAGGATGGGAGAGAAAGAGGGGAGCTGGCAGAGAGAAAGAAAGAGAGAGCTGGCAGAGGGAGAGAAAGAGAGCTGGCAGAGAGAAAGAAAGAGAGAGCTGGCAGAGGGAGAGAAAGAGGGAGAGAAAGAGAGAGCTGGCAGAGGGAGAGAAAGAGAGAGCTGGCAGAGGGAAAGAAAGAGAGAGCTGGCAGAGGGAGAGAAAGAGGGAGCTGGCAGAGAGAAAGAAAGAGAGAGCTGGCAGGAGGGAGAGAAAGAGGGGAGAGAAGAGAGAGCTGGCAGAGGGAGAGAGAGGAGCTGGCAGAGAGAAAGAGAGAGCTGTGTGTGTTGTGTGTGTGTTGTGTGTGTGTGTGTGTGGTGTGTGGTGTGTGTGTGTGTGTGTGTGTGTGTGTGGTGTGTGTGTGTGTGTGTGTGGTGTGTGTGTGTGTGTGTGTGTGTGTGTGTGTGTGTGTTGTGTGTGTGGTGTGTTGTCCGTGTTATTGTATTACTATGTGTCCTCACCAAGGCAGCAGCAGGGTTAGTCCAGGGTGCTGGCCACAGTGAAGGGTCTGTAGATCTGTAGGACAAGCTGAGTGTGTGAGGACAGCTCCTGACAGATGACTCTACGATGACACACGACCTGCCTGAACAAACCCAACGCTGGAACAACAGGAGCTGATGAGGAGAGACAGAGAGAGAGAGGGGAGGAGAGAGGAAGAGAGAGAGAGAGAGAGAAGGGGAGAGGAGAGAGAGAGAGAGAGAGAGAGGAAGAGAGAAGGGGGACGGAGAGAGGGAGGAGAGAAGAGAGACAGAGGACAGGAGAGAGAAGGAGAGAGAGAGAGAGAGAGAGAGAGGAGAGGGAGAGGGAGAGGGGAAGAGAGAGAGAGGGGAAGGAAAGGAAAGAGAGGGGAGGGGTGAGAGGGGGTGGAGAGGGAGAGAAACATATTTAGAGTGACTGTATGAGTGTGTAGACAGAGTGTGAAAGTGTGTGTGTAGTGACATTGTGAGTCTCTCCTCACCTCTATGCTCCTGGCTGGTGGTTCAGGGGAGGAGAGCGGTGTGGGGGCGGGGCTACAGAGAGGTCTGTGGGTGGGGAAAACAGCCAAGCCCCCAGGTACACCCCCGCATCAGAACACCGCACTGGAGAGAGAGAGGGTTGGGGGAGAGAGNACAACTCAAGCAGTTCAGATTATTGAGCTTTCTGTCTTGACGGATGAAAAACATCAAAACTAAAAGCTAAACTTTCCACTGACAGGAAGCCAAAAGGCAGAGGAAGAGATGGAGGGAAGGAGAGAGGATGGGAGAGAAAGAGGGAGCTGGCAGAGAGAAAGAAAGAGAGAGCTGGCAGAGGGAGAGAAAGAGAGCTGGCAGAGAGAAAGAAAGAGAGAGCTGGCAGAGGGAGAGAAAGAGGGAGAGAAAGAGGAGCTGGCAGAGGAGAGAAAGAGAGAGCTGGCAGAGGGAAAGAAAGAGAGAGCTGCAGAGGGAGAGAAAGAGGAGCTGGCAGAGAGAAGAAAGAGAGAGCTGGCAGAGGGAGAGAAAGAGGGAGAGAAAGAGAGAGCTGGCAGAGGGAGAGAAAGAGAGAGCTGGCAGAGAGAAAGAGAGAGCTGTGTGTGTGTGTGTGTGTGTGTGTGTGTGTGTGTGTGTGTGTGTGTGTGTGTGTGTGTGTGTGTGTGTGTGTGTGTGTGTGTGTGTGTGTGTGTGTGTGTGTGTGTGTGTGTGTGTGTGTGTGTGTGTGTGTGTGTGTGTCCGTGTTATTGGTCTGTCTACCTATGTGTCCTCACCAGGCAGCAGCAGGGTTAGTCCAGGGTGCTGGCCACAGTGAGGTCTGTAGATCTGTAGGACAAGCTGAGTGTGTGAGGACAGCTCCTGACAGATGAACTCTACAGATGACACACGACCTGCCTGAACAAACCCCAACGCTGGGAACAACAGGAGCTGATGAGGAGAGACAGAGAGAGAGAGGGGAGGAGAGAGGAAGAGAGAGAGAGAGAGAGAAGGGGAGAGAGAGAGAGAGAGAGAGAGAGGAAGAGAGAAGGGGAGGAGAGAGGGAGAGAGAGAGAGAGACAGAGGACAGGAGAGAGAAGGAGAGAGAGAGAGAGAGAGAGAGAGAGAGAGAGGGAGAGGGAGAGGGAGAGGGAGAGAGAGAGAGAGGGGAAGGAAAGAAAGAGAGGGGAGGGTGAGAGGGGGTGGAGGAGGAGAGAAACATATTTTAGAGTGACTGTATGAGTGTGTAGACAGAGTGTGAAAGTGTGTGTGTAGTGACATTGTGAGTCTCTCCTCACCTCTATGCTCCTGGCTGGTGGTTCAGGGGAGGAGAGCGGTGTGGGGGCGGGGCTACAGAGAGGTCTGTGGGTGGGGAAAAAACCGCCAAGCCCACCAGGTACACCCCCGCATCAGGAACACGCACGTGGAGAGAGAGAGGGTTGGGGGAGAGAGAGGAGGGGGGGGGGGGGGGGGGGGGGGGAAGAGAGTAAGAGAGAGAGAGGGGGGGGGAGAGAGAGAGAGAGAGCGAGTGAGAGAGAGAGAGAGAGAGAGAGAGAGAGAGGAGGGAGAGAGAGAGAGAGGGAGAGAGAGAGAGAGACATCACTTATATTCCCCTCAGATCTTCAGAGAGGAAGACCGGAACAGGGAACAGTATTTAAGACAGGAACAGGGAACAGTATTTAAGACAGGAACAGGGAACAGTATTTAAGACAGGAACAGGGAACAGTATTTAAGACAGGAACAGGGAACAGTATTTACTGAAGATTAATACTCTTTGAACAAGGAATTCCTCTACAGCATCAAACTTCAATTGAAAATGATAAAAATATGTTCATATTCCCCATCGTAATGACCTACGATAACATAGTCAACCTGAAGAAGGAGAGGAGAGAAGATAGGAGAAGAGGAGACGAGAAGAGAGGGGAGAAGGGAGGAGAGGAGGGGGGGAGGAGAAGAGAGGGGAGGGGGGAGGAGAAGAGAGGGGAGGGGGGAGGGGGGAGGAGAGGAGAGGGGATGGGGGAGGAGAAGAGAGGGGAGGTGGGAGGAGAGGAGAGGGGATGGGGGAGGAGAAGAGAGGGGAGGGGGGAGGAGAGGAGAGGGGATGGGGAGGAGAAGAGAGGGGATGGGGAGGAGAGGAGAGGGGATGGGGGAGGAGAGGAGAGGGGAGGGGGGAGGAGAAGAGAGGGGAGGGGAAGAGAGGGGAGGGGGGAGGAGAGGAGAGGGGAGGGGAGGGGGGAGGAGAAGAGAGGGAGAGCCCTGAAGACGATGAGATGTAACAATAGATGTCTCTGTTGACTGAACTTAAACACACACCCCTACTATCCTAGTAGTACTACTGGAGAAAACAGTATCCTAGTAGTACTACAGGAGAAAACACTATCCTAGTAGTACTACTGGAGAAAACACTATCCTAGTAGTACTACTGGAGAAAACACTATCCTAGTAGTACTACTGGAGAAAACACTATCCTAGTAGTACTACTGGAGAAAACACTATCCTAGTAGTACTACTGGAGAAAACACTATCCTAGTAGTACTACTGGAGAAAACACTATCCTAGTAGTACTACTGGAGAAAACACTATCCTAGTAATACTACTGGAGAAAACACTATCCTAGTAGTACTACTGGAGAAAACACTATCCTAGTAGTACTACTGGAGAAAACACTATCCTAGTAGTACTACTGGAGAAAAACACTATCCTAGTAGTACTACTGGAGAAAACACTATCCTAGTAGTACTACTGGAGAAAACACTATCCTAGTAGTACTACTGGAGAAAACACTATCCTAGTAGTACTACTGGAGAAAACACTATCCTAGTAGTACTACTGGAGAAAACACTATCCTAGTAGTACTACTGGAGAAAACACTATCCTAGTAGTACTACTGGAGAAAACACTATCCTAGTAGTACTACTAGAGAAAACACTATCCTAGTAGTACTACTGGAGAAAACACTACCCTAGTAGTACTACTGGAGAAAACACTATCGTAGTAGTACTACTAGAGAAAACACTATCCTAGTAGTACTACTGGAGAAAACACTATCCTAGTAGTACTACTGGAGAAAACACTATCCTAGTAGTACTACTGGAGAAAACACTATCCTAGTAGTACTACTGGAGAAAACACTATCCTAGTAGTACTACTGGAGAAAACACTATCCTAGTAGTACTACTGTAGAAAACACTATAACAGATAAGGTAACAGAGAGGGTAACAGAGAGGGTATGTAAACAGAGAGGGTAACAGAGAGGGTATGTAAACAGAGAGGGTAACAGAGAGGGTATGTAAACAGAGAGGGTAACAGAGAGGGTATGTAAACAGAGAGGGTAACAGAGAGGGTATGTAAACAGAGAGGGTAACAGAGAGGGTATGCAACAGATATGGTAACAGAGAGGGTAACAGAGAGAGTATGTAAAAGATAGGGTAACAGAGAGGGTATGTAACAGATAGGGTAACAGACAAGGTAACAGATAGAGTATGTAAAAGATAGGGTAACAGAGAGGGTAACAGAGAGGGTATGTAACAGAGAGAGTATGTAAACAGAGAGGGTAACAGAGAGGGTATGTAAACAGAGAGGGTAACCGAGAGGATAACAGAGAGGGTAACAGAGAGGGTATGTAACAGAGAGGGTAACAGAGAGGATAACAGAGAGGGTAACAGAGAGGGTAACAGAGAGGGTAACAGAGAGGGTAACAGAAGGGTAACAGTGTGAGAGATAGTCGCGGTGGGGGGGGCTGCAGTGCCTGTAAAGGAGAGTCAACAGATACACATCTGGCAGAGGGGTCCACGCTAAGCGTTCGTGGTGGTGTTGTGTGTGTTGGTCTAGTCTCCTACCTTGGGGGCTGTTAAAACTGCGGCAAGACTTAGGCCCGTTAGTGCTGCAGGGGTGTGACTGGGCAGAGCTGTGTGGTCTAGAGACACACACAATTTCCCCCGAACCAAGCGTAGCACCGGTCTCTCCCTCCGCCCTCGCCCTCCAGCGCCTCCGATCCGTTCCACCCAGCGCAGCGAGCCTGGAGAGTCCACGTCACTGAGACCCAACCAAACACTACGCTCCCTGTAGGGGGTAGAGAACACCACACCTCACACACACACACACACACACACACATTATAGAGACCACACACACACACAGTATAGAGACCACACACACACACACATTATAGAGAACACACACCTCACCACACACACACACATTATAGAGACCAACACACATCTCACACACACACACACACATTATAGAGACCACACCACCTTACACCACACACACATTATAGAGACCACACACACCTCACACACACACACATTATAGAGACCACACACACACAATCACACACACATTATAGAGACCACACACACCTTACACACACACATTATAGAGACCACACACACCTTACACACACACACACATTATAGAGACCACACACACCTTACACACACCCACACACATTATAGAGACCACACACACCTTACACACACCCACACACATTATAGAAAACACACACACCTTACACACACACATGCTGTAGACCTTACGGTGACCAGAGTGTGTGTGTGTCTGATATATGTATGTGTGTGTGTGTGTGTGTGTGTATGTGTGTGTGTGTGTGTGTGTGTGTATGTGTGTGTGTGTGTGTGTGTGTGTGATATATGTATGTGTGCGTGTGTGTGTGTGTGTGTGTGTGTGTATGTGTGTGTGTGTGTGTGTGTGTATGTGTGTGTGTGTGTGTGTGTGTGTGTGTGTGTGTGTGTGTGTGTATGTGTGTGTATATGTGTGTGTGTGTGTGTGTATGTGTGTGTATGTGTGTGTGTGTGTGTGTGTGTAAGTTGTGGTGTGTACGTGTGTGTGTGTGTACATATGTGTGTGTGTACGTGTGTGTGTACATATGTGTGTGTGTGTGTGTGTGTGTGTGTGTGTGTGTGTGTGTGTGTGTGTGTGTGTGTACATGTGTGTGTGTACATATGTGTGTGTGTGTGTGTGTGTGAGTGTGTGTGCGTGTGCGTGTGTGTGCGTGCGTGTGTGTG